>NW_010130269.1:0-9947 GCF_000699245.1 Pterocles gutturalis
GGAATCACCAAAGCCACTCTGAAGCCCCCAGAACTGATTTACACCAGGTGAAACCCAGCCATGGGTGCTCATGTACCTGTCCACGCAGTCACACATCCTTCTGCTCAGCCTCTCTGCAAGGACCAGCTGGTGATGCCCAGCACCCGGAAACGATGCCCTCAGTGATCCGCTCCGCACAGCTCAATCCGTGATCTGTTCAATACCATCCATCCAATACAGCTCAAGAGGCATTTTTCTCAATTCACTGGGCTCTGAAAGCTGTACTGGGAGCGCTCTGTTTTCCATTATAAGACTGTCTTTTGTTGCTGAAATCTCCACCAGATTTGAATCGATGGGGATGACATCTCTTGTGTCGGGTGTTTGCCTCAGGCTATACATGCACTTGCACATATATATCTGTGTATAGATATAATTCAGGAGGAAGGGTGAGATTTCACATGAAGCAGTTCAGCTGTTGCTGAGGCTAGTGATGGGAGAATCACATCCTCTACATGTCCTTCCCACCCCAAAACAGCTCCAGTGTCCTGTTCTCTTGACACATCCCTAACTTCAATTCTGCACCAACTTGCTTCAGGTCACTTCACTCTCCAGCTGTCACATACTGCAGTGCAGTATTTTTGGACACTGCCCATGCAGAGCATCCTCCCTATCCCAAGAAGCAGTTGGCTAGCCACAATTTTGGGGTGCAATTAAGATCTTAACTTTCTATCAGCAGCTGAAAGCAGAGACAAATCTCTGGATCCACATGCCATTCCCCATGACCCAACTGAAACGTGAAAATGTTACAGTTGGGGCATGACAATGGTGACAGACCACAGATCCTTGGAAAGGGGAATGGGGAGGAAGGACAGCACAGAGGTGTAAAACCCTTTGCTAAACATCATTTGGCTTTCCATGGGTTATGGCAGTCTGGGACGTGAAAGGAGATCTCAAAGGAGATGAAATAACCCATAGTCTCATCCTTTCCTATGAAGGTACAAATAACGGAGCCAAATTCTGCTTCCTTCCAGCACAACCAGCCACACGTTTCCATCAACAGCACCATCAGCACCTCTCCACCACTACAGGAACACTACTCAATTGCTGCTCAATAACAGGAAATTACTGTCATCTAAAAAGTAATGGCTGGTGGAGGGAAGAAGGGAGTGTGCGGAGAGACAGATATAATGAAAAAATGTGAAAACTTCTCAACAGGGTGGAATCTCAAACATTATAGGTAATTGCTTCCAAAAAAAAATCATTATAACTGATGGAATCAAAGCAACTCTCTTCCACAATATCAGTCATTGACCCAAGATGCACGTTTGTCTAACAATCTGGGTTTTTTGCAGGCTGGGAAGAGGAAAGCAATTACTTCCACAGCCATCTCACACATGTCACGGGAGGATCCCCACCAGGAGTCTGATCACATTCACCATTCTTTGGGAAAGGGTCCAACTTGACATATAATTATGCCTGAAAGGGTGGAGATGTTCTGCTAATGATGTTCTCATGCCAGAAAGTTTGCATATTCCACTGAGGGACACACACCAAGAGGAGAATCCAAGTGCTGCTGATGTTAATTCAATCAACTTTGTGAGGTTTAAACAAGGATTGAAAAAATCTTTTCCAGGGCATCACAACTCATCATTTTCCTTTCAATGCAGCCTCTGGACCATGCAGCAGCATCTCCAGCTCTATTATTTTCATTACATTAACCTGCAGCCCTAATAAAAAAGCATTTGTTCCCACCTCACTTCTCTCTGCTACCATGGGGACCCACCCTGTCCCCATGCACACACAGGCAGAATGGAGCAGAGTTCAGACACGGATATTAAAGAGAGATAAGATAAACTGCATAAAGAATTAGAAAAAGCAAGCGGTAGCTTTTGACATGATTAGACTAGAAACCAAAAGCCTGGGCTTCAAAACACCCTGGGTGCAGAAGCATCTGCTCCCACGGGACAGGCAGGAGCTGGCCCAGCCCCAGGGATGTAGCCAAGGGTAAACACAAGCAAACAAAGTTCAACCACTTTGGGCCAGGTCAAGCTTAACTCCATGCCTACCACAGAGCACAGCAGAGGTGGGCACGTTTGCCCTCCCATGGCTGCATCAATGGCCACATAGAGCCGGGTCACCTCCTCCAGCCTCTCCATCCTGCGCTTGGGGCAGCGTTTGCTGGTGCCCACTCCTCCCAAACACACAGCACCCACCTTCGCTAGTGGCACACGCACCCGTGCTGCAGTCAGGACGGTACCTACATGGTGCCGAGGTGATTAATGAAGTTCATTATTGAGTCGTGGTGTCTTGATTACAGTAGCCGCAATAACAGACAAAAGCGGCCACAAGAGATACCAAGCGTGAGCATACGTCACACTAGAAAAAAATTCACCAGTCAGAAAATAACCAACATAAACCACACAAACTGAGGATGCAACCAGCCAACAGAAAAGGCAGCTTCATGCAAACTGAAGTAAAGACTCCCCGTGGATTGCAGAAGGCAATAAAGGAAATTAAAAGGAGACTCAGGCTGGCTTTGAGCCTTATTTTTGCTTTTTGAGCTGCTGCTGATCTTTTCACGCCTAAAATTTAAATCAAATATTCAACTACATGCAGAGAAGACACTGACTTGAGCATTCCGTGCAAATAACCAAGAGGCAGACTAAAGAAATGTCGCTGTGTGCCACGCTTCTGTATCGCAGCTCATATAAAGCTTCACCATTTCAAAATCTGTGGACTTACTGAGAACTGTTAGGACTTGCCAGTCTCATGTGATCTTACAGTAAGGAAATACATCCCAGTTAGAGACACAGCTACACCACGCCCCCCCCCACGCTGCCATCCCAGGTAAATCTCCCCCCCTTCCCATCACAGGGTAACAACTGTCCCAGCTGCACATCCCCCCATGTGTGCTCTACCCAGCGCTCCCCTGCATGCACACTTCCAGGGCTTTACTCCATTTCTACTGGAAATACTAATTATTAACCACATCAGGCAGAAGTCCTGCAAATCTAAAGGCAGGCACCTCACATTCTTCATCTTCCCTTCCTCTGTCAGAAACATGAAGTGAGGAATGGAAGCAATCCCGTCACATTTTTCAGACCCTTCACAATCCACTCGGGAAGCTCATCCATCATTCGCTTTAAACCATCAGAACAAAACGGTCTGAAACGAAGCAGTGCAGGGGAGTCCCATCAGCTCTTTCCCAAATGCCAAAGCCTGGTGGTTTGGGGACAGCACTGAGGTGATGGTTTGGGGACAGCACTGGAGGTGATGCCAGCCACCGGCTCCTTGTGCGGAGCATCCCTCACCCGGCTGCACAGCAGGGCAGCAATGGTCCAGCACAGATCAGGGCAGGGTCACTGACTCAGCAAGAACACACTTCATTAAGCTATTGTCAAATTCTGCCACAAGCCTCTCCTCCACCCCTTCCCCATGCGTTAGAGGGGGCTGTACTCTGCCATTAATTAAGCTGAGCCTGAAGCGATGCTCGCCAGGCTTTGCCTCCCTCCCACGCCACACACCTGAGCAGGGAGCCCTTTGATCAGAAAGCAGGGAGCTGAGCTGGAAACTGCCGCTGCACTTCTCCAGGGGCTCCTCCCACTGCCCATCACCTACACCCTACAAGCAGGCTGTATTTGGAGCACACTTACTCCTAAAGGACAGGGCTGGATTTTAGTTCACAGTCTGGCTGCTGGTTCCAACAGTTTATCAAAGGTCTGTTGAGGCTTTGCTGTAGCCAGTGCAAGGCTAAATAAATGACCTGCCTCTGTTGCCTGACCACTGGGGACTCAAAAGAGGAGAACCCCTTTTCCAGGCACTGATGTCTACTCCCATTGCTTGACTTCTGCCCATGAAAAGAGGTTGTACAGGGATAACCAACACAGAGGCAGAGACACCGAGCAAATGGTTCAGAGCAGGTCACGTTTCAGCTCCCTGTTGAATTAGACATGGACATAAATCTAAGGGACTTTGGGTGTAACATCCCCCAGTTCCACTCCTCCAGACACAGAGGAGGAAGATTGCAGCAGGGTTGCTCCAGTAAAGAGGAAAAAAGCCAAAAGAACAAAAATAAAATCCCATATTTAAACACATTGGCAGGATATTCCAATGCTCCCTTTGACTGTAGATAGATATACATTTTTTTCCCATAAATATTAAGGGACATAAACCCAAAAATCAAAGCACTGGTCAAAGGAGATGGCCAACCCAGCAGCACACCGCGCTGCACAGCCACCCCAGCAGGAAAGCTATGCACATCAATGGAGGACACAATTTCAGGAGAATATGGTCTTTGTTGCTGATATATTTTTAATATTATAGTCATTAAAAATAAAACACAATCAGCTTTCGTAAGAACAGCAGCACTAAAGGAATCTCCCACCACTAACTGCATTATCCCCAAGGTAATTTTGTAATATTTTTTTTTTTTGGTGGGTTTTTTTTAGTCATTGTTTTCTTTTTGGAAGGATTAAATTCCCAACTAAACGCCATTTTTATGGAAAAAAATAATTGCATCATTATTATTTCCACTTAAATACATTCTTGCAGAGCTTCAGGGCAGCTCTAGTTTTCTTCTCTATTTTCTTCTTCTGAGAACAGAGCAACCTCGCAGGTAGGACACGCACTGTTGTATACTGCACTGAGGCAGAGCATTACTTCGTTTTGTTTTGCTTTTCATCAGAATTTTCTATGAAAAAAACATCTTCTCACTTCTGCTATGTCATATACAGAGAGAGTTTCTCTGTGCGCCAATAAGGAACAACACATTCTACGACAAAATCAGTCTCGAACATTCAACATTTTCCATAGATTTCCTGAAAAAAATAAGTCACAAATGTCTTTTGGTAAAATATGAAAAACTGAAATAACAAGAATTTTCAGAAATGTTTTGCTTCCTTTGAAAAAACCATTTCCCCTAGAAAAGGAATTTTGATTTAAACGTTTCAACCAGCCAAACGGCTTTTCCGTGAGATACAAGCCATGCGGTACATTAAAGGAGAGCAACTCCTGCCTTTCTCACTGGGGCTTTCTCCAATTTTCTTTTGCTTTCATTTCAAACAAAGGTCAACATACAGAGAAAAATATCGGAGCTGCTCTCTGCATGTGGGAAAATGAAAAAGGAGAAAAAAAAGCACAACAGCTGTCAAGGTTCTGGCAGAACAATCAATGAACTCAACACTGCTCTGTGCTGACAAGTGCCTGCCAGTCCTGGTCTACAACCTGGGCTCCTGTGGGATACCCACAAAAACATACAGCAAGTAATAATATCCCGACTGTAGCAGTCCAAATCCTTTACTTCTGAATCTCTCTTGCAGACAAATAGTCACCAGTGCAGAGAGCCAGCTGCTGCCACCAAACGCCCTGTGCTTGCCACCAGGATGTCCCATCCTGAGCACGCCCAAGGCCAGCAGCATCAGAAGAGCCAAAGTGTGGATGGTGTTGGCCAAACCAAATGTTCTTCTTGCCAGAGAAGGGCATGGGCAACCCCACATCCCTGGTGGAACTGGGTGATCTCCCAGTCAGCTCAGCGTCCTCCTCCCGGGATGCACCGCATCCCTGTCCAAGGCAACACGCTACCGAGCGGCACGTGGAGGGCTTGCAGGGGTTTGCACTTTGGCCAACAGGCAGATTTCATTTGCTCTCAGTTTTAATATGAAACGAAAATGTCCCTGAATGAAAACACCAGTCTCAGCAAGCCCATCTCACCCAGCTGGCTTGAGCTATCACCAGGTAGATCATCACCTGCCCCTCTAATGAGCAGAGAAACGAGGTAGCCAAGTCTGGAAGACTGAGACACCTCTTACAAAAGCTCAGCTTTTGACAAAATCCAATAATTAATTTCCACCCTGCAAACAGAGCTCTATGCCATTCCATCCCACATAAACTGAATACCACTTTCCATTTCATTTCCTCTGTGCCCAGGATGTCCCTCACTTCCCTCACCCTGCAGTTAATTACTGTAATACATCCCCCAGTTCTGCAAGTTTATTTTTTTTTCCAGCAACATCACAGCAAGTGCAATGCAGGCAGCTCCCCCATGTCCAGTTCTCAACCACCAGCTTTTGCAATATGTCAAAACCCTCTTGGAAAGTCTCCAAGCACTGCGCTGGGGCATTTACTCAGAAGAAAAAAAAAAAAAGGCAGTTACATCAGCACAAAAAAAAAGCAAACCCCAAATTCTCATTTTAAACAGGCAAAACACATCAGGATACAGGTCAGACTTTAAGTCTGACCCAAACCACCCACATCTCCCAGCTTCCCAGGCACAGATTAGAGACCTGGCACTTCTGCACTAAATCCAGGTGAGCCCATAGGAGCCAGAGAGGGAGAAGGCTGCACTGCCTCGACAGCTCCCGAGCATTTCAGCACTATCCCCACAATGCTTCTAGCTACCCTGTAGTTTTAAACATAATCCATCAACTCCGTTTAAGGGTTAAGTGTCAAGAATTTAATTAAACTCAATACCAGGCAGCAAGGAATAATACCCAGAGAACAAAAAGATAGTATCTGTCTTTTCTTTCTGTTATGCTGGGGAAAGAATAACCTGCTATTATTTTTGCACCAGAATTCTTGCAAAGGTATGCGTATATATATATAAATATAAAACCACTGATGCCTTTGCAGGAATATCATAATGAACATCAGCTGAACTACAGAAGAGGGAAGAAATTCTTCTGTGGTTTCTGTATGGCACAGGCAAAGGCAAATTTTATGTATTTTTATGTCAAAGCGGCACAGAAAGGGCAGTGTGTTAAAACACCCTGTGGCTGGGGACACGAGCAGTCGTGGGAAGGAGTCAGCCTGGTTCTCCCCTGGGGAAGCAGGGCAGCAGCCAGCAGGCAGAGGTGTCTGTCCGGGCAGCGAGCAGCAGTGCCCAGGCAGGCAGGTGATGCTCCCAGCACAGGACACGCAGCTGTGACCCAGCAGAGACCAGCTCTGAGCCACCTCTGGGTTTTCCAGCTGGGAGAGAGATTTCTGCACAGCACAGCTGCCTGTCACAGCTTCGGCATGGCATTAATAACTGTTAGGTATGTTGGATAACTCCTGGGAACCTCCATGGTGTGGTGCTCCCATTGTACCTGGGATTTCCTCTTGCAGGGGTGCTGTGATGGGTTTGCTCTCAGCTGGGCCCAAACCACACACCCACTTACCCAATCCCGCCCCCAGGACAGGGGAGAGAATTAGAGAGGTAAAGGGAAAAAAGGACCTGTGGGTCAAGATAAGAACAATAACTAATCTACAATAATATTGAAAATAATACTATATACAAATATACGAATGAGTGATACACAGTGATACTGTCCCCCCACCCGATGACCAAAGCTCAGCCTGTTCCTGGCTAATGATCCCGGAGCAGGGAGAGTCCCAAAACCGCACTCATGGAACAGAGATAACAGTCTGAGCATCCCAGACCAAGAGCTGACCAGGGTGGGGAGGAAGCTTTAGGAGAGAGACCACCTGGAGCAAGATGACCTGGAGCAAAAGAGACCCAGAACCAAAAGGGATGATCTTCCGAAGGGTCCTCAGCTATATCCTGGGCATGACGGGTATGTTATGGGATAGATTATTGGCCACTGTGGGTCCCAATCCCAAACCTAAGATCAAATCCTGGGCTGGTCACTGGGGCTGTGCTCCCTCCCAGCTTCTCCTGTTTGCAGACAGCCAGAGAAGCTGAAAGACCTTGGTAGCTCCGTAAACATCACTTTTTATCAGCTTTCTTCTGAGCACCAATCCAAAACACAGCCTCTTGCTAGCTGTTATGAAGAAAGTTCACTCTGTCTCAGCTGCACGCAGGACAGGTGCTTGCAGAGGATGGGAAAACCCACTCCTAGGCACAGCCTCGGCCGGCATCTCTGGCCACGGCTCTGCCAGCTGAAGCCTGTCAGCACAGCAGAGACTCAGAAAACCCTTCTGATGCCGATTTCAATGGCTACAGACGCACCCTGTAGCTATAAGGCAGAGGACAATTAATCAGGGAAATGGCTTTGCTCAGCCACAGAGGCAAAGCTGCACAGCGAGAACAGGCAGCAAATCCATCACCCCAGCAGGGCACAAGCTCCTCACCTTCTCCATCCACAGCAGTCCCCAAGACATAACTATGCTGCATCTAGATAGAAAATCAATCAAAACAGACAGTTAAACTGTCAAATAAGCCACCAGAGGGAGTTATGGCAATACAACAAAACACAATGGAAAATGCAAAAATAAAATTAAGTGCTGTAGATACAGAGATATGAATTCAAGCAAAGCATCTACCCTTTTCCTCTGTGCCAGTCCTCCCAAGCCTGGAGATAACACAGCTGTAGTCTGCGGTACAGGTTTGCAGAGATACGGCATCTGGATGGCCATGGAGGGGCTGCACGCTGCCACGGCGGTGATGCACACAGTCAGCATGGCCAGGAACACGCTAGTCTGCAAATACAGCCCTGCAAGTACCAGGCTATCTAATCAAGATGCCAGCATCCCAGTAAACTCCAGGACTCTCTTCAGTGATCCTTGTAGCAAGAGATCTTTATCACAAACATGCCAAAAAAAAGCAGCTGACGCCACCCAGAACATGCTGTGTTGAGGGGCTCCTTCCCCTGGTACCATGCACTTCATCTGCCTGATGCTTCATCCCTGTCTGGAGCCACAGCCACCCTCTTCTTCCTCATACTCCTGATTTAACATCCCAAAGGGATTCTCTGAACCATGCTCAGCAAGTGAAAACCTAATCAGAGCCCTCTGGACACTGCTGTGATAGGGCTGATAAATAATTAGTGAAGGGGATAGAGGACAAAAAGGGAAACGTGGGTTTCCCACCAGCTCATCTATGAAACGACACTCAATAGTCCATGCACAGCACTGGTCTATGTTATCTATCCAGTGATCTATCCCTGAATAGCTGCTGGTTTGGGGTATAAAGACAAGGTTAGCCACTGTCCTTAGGGAAGGAAAAAAAAAAAGGGGGAAGCCTCATTAGATGCAATTGGAAAAAGCTGGACCGAGCTTGAAGGGGGGTGGGCTGCAGGACTGTTGTAGGTCTCAGATAGTGAAAAGCATGGGAAAAAATATAGATGACATTTTGCTTCTTATTTCTATTCCTAAGGGAAAAGCAAATGTGTTCTAATAGCAATTAAAGAAACATTTTTCACGGTTTCACAGATACGAGCACAGATACAGGACGGGAAGCAGGCCAGGGGTACCCCCAGTTTCAGGAAACACCAGCTCTGCTGCAGAACTAAACCCAAAGCAATCCTGTTTGATTGGACAGACAGACACCCCACTGCAAGCCCCTCTGCACAGGTACAGCCGGCAGGAAAGCGAGAAGGAAGGATGGTGAGTGGCTCCTGGGGGGACATGAGCCGCGTGGGGGGGGTCTGGCCATGGGAAGGCTGGTGGGGGGACAGGCTTAGCTGGGGTTTGGGGCAAGGTGGCCAGCAAGGTCAGCCCTGGGGGTCCCTGTCAGCTGTAAGAAATGCTCCTCTCATTCAGGGTTAGTCTCATTAAAATCCTCAGCATCTTCGCAAAGCAAAGCACGGCAGCAAAACACCACCAGCAGCCTCGGACGGAGCTGCCGAGTCACGTCAAGCTGATGGGGTTTGATACCTTTGCAGAACATTTTCCCAGGTCAAAAGGCGATCGCCCATCAAAATAACTGACTGCCTCTACAACTCGATGGGTTGAACATTTGCTGGAGACTGGGCACAAGCAGGGTCAGGTGCTCTCTGCACCTCGCCTGGAGCTGGCGGGAGGGAACCGGCAGAAGGGATGCTCCAGCCTGGCTCAAGTGCCCCTCACGAACACCCACTTCCCTGAGGAGAGTGCTTATCTCCCTTCTCAGTGGCTCAAGTTCCAATATGCTGTCATGGATCCTAAATTCAGTTTGCACTGCAATGAACAGTCCTAGCCCTCCTCCTCCTCCACTACAGAAATCCTGTTTTCAAGCCACAGAAGAAAAAATAATTTCAGCATTACCAAAATAA
>NW_010130270.1:0-1010 GCF_000699245.1 Pterocles gutturalis
CCGAGCTCCCCGCTGCCTTCTGGATGGCCTGCACCCAGCCCAGGAAATCCAGCTTCCGCTGCCCCTGGATGTACAGCGTCCTGCCGGCAGCGCCAGCCTGAGCGGGGGGCCAGCTGCCCCCCCAAACCCCCCCTGTCTGGCCAGGACCCCCACGAAGGCTGGTGCTGGGGACCTGGGGATGGTCCTGGCGCTCTTTTGGGGGTCCCCAGTCACCGCAGGGAGGGTGAAGGCACCCCAGGGCCAGGGGGGCTGGGGCAGGGTGTGATCATTTGCCAGAGGGGTCTGACCCCCCCCCAGCCTCTGCTCTCACCTCCGCCTCTCCACCAGTACCAGCACCTCGTTGTCCCCCTGGATGGCTGGAAGGGAAGGGAGAGAGCCCGTCACCCCTGGGACCAGCCCATTCTGTCCCATCACATCCCCAAACCATCCCCATCCCATCCCATCGCCATCCCAAGTCAATACAATTCCAGTCCCATCCCGTTCCATCCCAATCCAAATCCCAGTCCCATTTCCATCCCCATCCCAATCCCAATCCCATTCCATCCCCATCCCAGTTCCATCCCATCCCAATCCTATTCCAGTCCCATCCCCATCCCAGTCCCCATCCCAACTCAATACAATCCCAATCCCCATCCCAGTCCTATTCCAACCAAATCCCAATCCCATCCCATCCCCATCTCAACCCAATGCAATCCCATTCCCAGTCCCATCCCCATCCCATCCCGATCCCAACTCAGTACAATCCCAGTCCCATCCCATTCCATCCCAATCCAAATCGCAATCCCAACCCCATCCCAATCCCAATTCCAATCCCAATCCCCATCCCCATCCTAACTCAATACAACCCCAACCCCATCCCATCCCAATCCCAATTCCAATCCCAATCCCATTCCCACCCCATCCCCTCAGGGCAGGATTTTGGTGTGTGTCCCCCCGCAATGTCCCCCCCCTGCCCCCGGTGACAGTGACACTCACAGAGCTCCTGCAGCTTGCGCAGCTGGACGGGCTCC
>NW_010130271.1:0-8663 GCF_000699245.1 Pterocles gutturalis
CACTCACGATTCCCCAAAATGGGGGTGGGTGAGTGCACTGCTCCCAGATGCAGTCACGGAACGGAGATAACAGCCCGAGCGTTCCAGACCGGAGTGGGGAAAACAACCACCTGGCCACAGCTAACGATCCCCCTGGAGAGGGAGGATCCCGAAACTCACGGAGCGGAGATAACGATTCGGGCGTCCCAGGCTGAGAGAGAGAGAGCTGACCGGGGAGTGTGTGTGCAGCAGGGGGAAAGGCCTTGGAAGAGCGATGCTGAGCCGGGAGAGAGCACCGAAAAAGCGGAGCGGAGGCAAAAGCGAACTCTTCCGGGCGGTCTTACCTATATATTGGGCATGACGTGCATGATATGGAATAAATCAATTGGCTATTCGGAGTTTGTCTTAACATAAGGGCAAATCCTATGCTAGCAACCGGCTGTGCCTCTTTGCTCGTCTGCTGACCTTGGCAGCAGAACAAAACATTATTCTCTTATCAGCTCCTCTGAGCGTAAATCCAAAACACAGCCTCTTGCTAGCTATTTATGAAGAAGAAGGAGAAAAAAAAACCTCACAGAGTTAACTTTAAGCAGTCTTTAACCCACGACAACTCTATTCTACCAAAAGTTTTCTCAAAAATTTCAGGGAGTCCTCAGTTTGTAAAAACGTGTCAGTTATAGTCTTGATGATGGTTTGAAAGATAGAATTTCTAGGACTCTTATTTGGGATGCAAAAGCATTCTTTTCCTTTAAAGGATGCCATGGCATGGTATGTGGTGGAGAAAGAGCCTGGTGTCTCCAGGCTGAAACATTTTAATAGGAAGACCTGGCTTTAGTTCCCAGCCCTGCCATTGCCTTCCTGCCTCTTCTGTGGCTTCTGTTCATTGTATAACATCAGAATTAACAGCACTGTGGAGACCTGTTACAAAGATGTTGCAATGAATATATTGCTTGGGAATACCAGTAGCAAGAGAGATCACAGGAACAGAGTGAGTGGTAGGACACTGCTTCTGCTTTTGGCTTTCTGAAATGGGTATAGCCTGTCCACGTGCCTTAGTCACACTCTAGGTTCGGTTTTTTAAGGACTCATGAGAAGATGGTCCTTTTCTATCTTGAAAATCTGGTTTCCTGAGTAGTAACAAGACATTTCAGTCGCCTTTTAGAGAGGTGGAAGGGGGGTTGTTCCTGCAAAGCAAGCTCAAGAGATGTGTCAGGTAGTCTGATTGCTTTGAATGAAGGTGGATTTAGCCCCCCAAAAAGTATAGCTTTTTCACATGCAGTGAAGTTATGTTAATAAAATAGGTTTTAAATGTTTTATTTCAGGAGCTAAGAATGTCTTTTTGGAATGGCAAAAAGTAAAATACATGCATCAGGATTCAAATGGATGTGCTTTTGTGGATGGGTGTAAAATCTGTTCTGTAAGCAACAACCAAATAATTGCCTAGGAGAAAAAGAAATATCAGAATAGAGATGTTTTACTTACTCTCTCCACTATTCTGTTAATGTCTGTTAACCTCAGGTGATGCTGCTCTTGTTGTGATGTTTTCTAGTTTAAAAAATGTTTTCCCATTGAAGTATTTAATGAAGGTAGATGTTGTTAATTTATGTTGCTTTAATTTTAGCACAGATTTTGTTAGGATTGACAGTGGCCCAGCATTGCAGAACCCCAGCTGTAGCATGTATTTATTGTGTTTTGCCACTTAATAGATCTTTGTTCTTACAGCAGGAATTTGAGAAGACTATCTTCTAAAACATAATTACTTTAGAGCATAGTGCTGCACCAAAGGGACTCTCTACATACTTCTGGAGTGGAAGGGTAGGTGATGTCTCAGGATTTCTCTGTTTTCCGAGCTCTGAGTGTAAATTGAACTGTTTCAGAGACTGGAACAGTATTTCATACTTCTGTCACCAGTGGGTGTGTTGAAAAATAGTGGGAGGGTAAGTCCCTTCAGATTAGTGGGGGTTCTGGCAGATACTCTTATAAGGCCTGAACCTAATGTTCCCAAGTGCTTTGTCTCCCATGGTTAAATGAATGATGCTGGGTTATGGTAACTTTTAGTTCAAGCCTATGGGTTATGTTGGTCGGTTTGTGCTTAGCTCAGGGAGTGATGCCCAGTGACTCCTGGTGCTGCAGCAGATGCAAAGCTGAAGACAGGAGCATTTGACCATGTGTTCTGAACACCAGCTGGCAAATCAGTGCAGAAGTCACCTGAGAAGTAACTTGAAAGTGCTTCTGAAATTCCTGTACATTTTCCTATAGGCTTCTTGCAGTGTGAAGGCAGAACACATCCTTTGCTCCTGGGTGGGATGTTTGCCAGATACGTTTGCTGAAGTTGATTTTGCTGAATAGAGTTTGCTGGAGCAGGTTTTGGAAAGTGCTAAGCGGATTAGAAGAACAAGTCCTATTAATCTCAATGGGATTTGGACTCCGAGGTCCTCTGTCTGCATCTGAAAATCTTTGTTCATTAGGGCTGTCTAAGTGTGTTGGGTTTGCACGGTAAGGTTTTGGTAGCAGAAGAGGGCAATAGGGGTGGCTTTTCAGAGAAGCTGCTAGAAGCTTTCTCCTAGTCCTCCAAGATGGACCCAACGCTGGCCAAGGCCGAGCCACTTAGTGACGACGGTAGTGCCTCTGGGATAACATATTTAAGAAGTGGCGGGGGGAAGCAGCCTGTCATGGGTAAGGACTGGGCAGCAACCACAGCATGCTGAGTGCCACGTGGTTGCTCCCTTCCATCCCCCATTCCCCGTCCCGGTGAGATGGGGGAAGGAATAAAAAAACATAAGGTGGAACCTCATGACTTGATGTAATGACAGATTTTAATAATACAACATGAGAAAAAGAGAAGACAACAACAGCAAACAGTTTTAGAAGGAATACACAGTGGAAAACAGCTCACTAGACAAAATGCATCCCAAAAACCCCTACCCCACTCCTGGCTAGCTTCTCCCTATATCCTGGGCATGAGGCTGGCATGGTATGGAGTATCCCCTTGGCCATGCCCACCTCCCAGCTTCTGTGAAAATTAACCCTGTCCCAAGACACAGCCAGAGAGAGAGAAGTGAAAATGTATGAGAGAAACAGCTCTGCAGACACCCAGGTCAGTGGAGAAGGAGGGGAGGAGGTGCTCCAGGTGCTGGAGCAGGGATTCTCCTGCATTCTGTGGTGAAGACCATGGTGAGGCAGGCTGTCACCCTGCAGCCCACAGAAGTTTATGGTGGAGCACATCTCCACCTGCAGCCCATGGAGAACCCCACGCCGGAGCAGGTGGATGCCCAAAGGAGGCTGTGACCCCATGGGAAGCCCACACTAACACTAACCTAACAGGGACACACTGTGGTCCTGTGGAGAGAGGAGCCCATGCTGCAGCAGATTTGCTGTGGCAGGGCTTGTGGCCCCATGGGGGACCCATGTGGGAGCAGTCTGTTCCTGAAGGACTGCACCCAGTGGAAACGGTCCACACTGGGGCAGTGTGTGAACTGTAGCCTGTGGGAAGGACTCATGTTGGAACGAAGTTTGTGGAGGACTGTCTTCCATGAGAGGACCCCATACTAGAGCAGGGGAAGAGTATGAGGAGTCCTCTCCCTGAGGAGGAAGGAGCAGCAGAAATTATGTTATGAACTGACTGCAACGCCCATTCCCCATCCCCCTGTGCTGCCCAGGGGATAGGAGGTAGAAATACCTAGGGAGTGAAGTTAAGCCTGGGAAGAAGAGAGGGGTGGGGGGAAGGTGTTTTTAAGATTTGGGTTTATTTCTCTTTATCCTACTGATCTAATTGGTCTGTTTTGTCCATTATGGTAATTGGTGAATGATCTCTACCTGTCCTTATCTAGACCCATGAGCCTTTTGTTATATTTTCTTATATTTTTTCTCCCCTGTCCAACTGAGGAAGGGAATGATAGAGCAGCTTCGGTGGGCACATGGCATCCAGCCAGGGTCAACCCACCACACTGGGATAGACCCAAATCCTTATAGTACTGGATTTTGAAGGAGCTCTTTAAAGGGCTCTTCTTTTCAGTGACAGTTTGTAAGAGAATATTAGGACTGAATCTCCTCACAGTTATTTTGCTGGTGTTTTGGCAGCCCCATCATCAGTGTCACTGCAGAGGGAGCTGTGAATAAGTGATTTTTCCAGCTATTAGAAAAGTGCAATATATCTGCTCAGATTTCTGGGGGTGAGAAGACTCTTTGCTTCTTGTTGGTTTGGCTTTGCTCTCATCTCTGTTGTTGTGTAAGAAGGGTGCAAAGGAAAAATGTCAACATGCTCTTTGGCCTGGAGCAGAGGTGAAGCTCATGGCTTGCCTTCCAAGTGCTTTGCTGAGTATCTTTTCCATGGATTATGCTTATAGCAGAGACAGCAGAATAGACAAAGACAGGTGCAAACATCTTCCAGTGATCCTGTGTGCTGGGGTTTTTTTAAAACGTGTTCTAGGTGTTAACTCAGATCAAGGGAAATACAAACCTTTTGCACATACAGTTCATGCTTTGTGTTATGATGTAGCACTGTCCTTACAGGAAATAAAACAGGAGAGAGCCTGAATTGAAGAAGACAAACCATTTTCTTGAGACCTGCCACTTAGATGGTCCTTCAGGACAGTCCTGGTAGCTGATGCTTATTCTCTCTCCCCACTGGATTCTTCATAACCCCAGGCCAAGGTATCATATTTTCTCATCTATGGTTTTCAATTATACCAGTAAAAGTGGGTGGGGAAGGATTTATTTTTCCATTAGGATTTTCCAGGCTATGGAAAGATCTCTCTATTTTGAATTGAAGTGTATGGCTGTAATCTCAATTTTATGAGAATTGAAGACCTAGAAGGACTTTGATGTAGCTGAAAGTCCTTTTGGTAGCTCTAAAATGGTGTATTTTTAAGTTGTTATCCCACTAGTTATTTGAATTGGTCTGAAAGAGGCACACGATTTTTGAAACGCAGTCTCTGCATATACAGAAGTTTAATCATAGGTTGAGTTGAGAACATCAATTTTGAAAAATCTCACTATGACTTTCAGAAACCTGGCTGGATATGCCTTGTTCTGACTTCCTGTATTTGTTCTGCAACTCTAATAGCTTTGATGTCCTTATGCCCAGCATTTCCCAGAACAACTATTTGCTTGCTGTCTTGGTAGTCATTAAAAATTAAAATTTCTTCTGTGCTTTCAAGTCATTGGTTATGTAAGGCAGTAGGGAAAATACCTGTGAATTTCTCTGAAAGTCACTGCTGAGGAAGGCAATATGAATTTTATCGTCTACACTGAAAGAAGACTTCTGAATATATTCGGAAGTTGTGAGCAACTTTGTGGAGAATTTGAGGTCTGTGTAAATGCTATGGCACAGAATCCTTTTCTGTCTGCTTTTCTCTCCCACAGTTGTGTGAACTTATATGATTCAGGGGAAGGTAAGAGTGGCTGGTGCCATTCCAGTCAAGGGGAACATGCATACGTGGTAAGACTAGGTATGCTGCAACACCTTGGCAGCAAATCCCATCTGCTACCAAGATTTAAACTTGTCTTCTGCTTCTGCTCTGCAGTCCCTCCTAGCAGTCCTCTCAAGCAGAAGCCTTTCCTTCTGCAGCCTGCCGATTGCTGCTGACAGTGTCAAGCGTCTGACCACCAATCTTCTTACATGTGGGAGCTGGTTTTGTGACAGCATGGCAAAATGTAAGAAAACCACAGGTTTATGTTATTCCTTCTGCTGTTCAACCTGCTGCTAAGATTTCACGCCACATGGCAATTCTGGCATTCAGGCACGTGCATGGTGCACCCATACTCGTCCTGCTTTTTATCTATCTCAAGTGAAAACCCTCAGGCAGCCTGTGCTAGGTATGCAGCTTCAGGTGCTGCTGGTGCTGCTCCAGTTGTTGCTTTTTGTGTGTGTGCATGTGATTGTAAGCTTGCTAGTGTGGATGAAGTCTTGCAGCTGCTGTTCTGCCTCAGCAGCGTTAGGACTGTCAGTCAGTGCTGGGTATGTTAGCTACCATGTGTGAGTCTTGGAGGGAGGGTGAATGTGCTATATTCATCTTTGTTGGAGCTGTCCTGTGCTGGGGAGCAGCCTCATCTGCTCTGTGACACTGCTCTGAAATGGCATTTAGACTTGATTTGGTGGTACATGTTTTGTTCAAATGGAGCATGTGTGTGCACGCGAGCTGCTAAGGTGAAGCAGCAGTATTATGGGAGGTCACATATGTGAAGGGGATCTAAAGACATGGAGTCGAGGGACAGGGTTTGACAGAGATGATTTATCAGGAAGGATTGGAGTGCTGGGAAATCGTAACTTTTCTTGTGAGACTTGGGATTTTGTTTTGTTTCTTTCTCTGCCGTAAAGGGTTATGGATGGGACCTGTGCATGGCAGAGACTGATGCAGCCCCTTGGCTACAGTCAGACTTTGAGCAACCTTTTCTGGTTGCTAGAAAGATGTGGATCTGCCTGTGCTATAGGAACAAGTTGAGTTGCGTGTGAGCTCTCTGGATATGCATGAATGGTTTCTGTTCAGTAACATTAACAGCTAATTTAACAACCATACTTGGTATGTTAAGTAGGTTTATAAAGAAACTGATGTATATAATGAGTTTAATAAAATTGAAATTGAAGGACCACGTAACTGCCTGCAGTTGGCAGTTACTAAAATTCCTGACTGAGCTGGTTTGCAGAAAACTTCTGTGGGTCTGAGTTCACATGATGTGGGTGGTTTTACTGCCATCACATGTCATTATCCAGAGAGATTGCTAACCACCACTATGCAGACGACCTCCAAGATGAAATCATTCTGTCATGTAACAAACAGAAGCATTTCACATCTTGAGGGTTTACCAAGTTTAACAAATTCACCAGGGAAAGTATGCTTTTCCATAGCCTGTCTTCTCAAGAGATTAATCTTTGGGAAGATTATCTTATTATTTTGGACAGTGATTTTCTCTCTGCATACATTTATTTCCCCCATACTAGATCACTCTTTATTATTGTGTGTACAATATTCTGTTATTTAGCCAACTTGAGTTTTGTATTACAGCAGCATCTAGAACTTTTTAAATAGAGAGACACAAGTATACAAAAAAGCCTAGAGATTGGAGCAACTTGTCAGTCAATATGACTGTTGGCTTCATTTCAGTGCTCAATTTTCCAGTGCTAGAAAGATCCAATATTCTGGTATCACTTGAAACAAGAAAGTTCTAGGCAAAGTAGCTAGGCCTAGAAGATGGGGAACATTAGAGAGATACTGGGAAAAGAAGGCAACAAATACTTTGAAAAGAGAAAATCCTGAAGTATTGTGTCAGTTCAAAGTGTAGACAGACCTGAACAATTAAGTATATAATAGTATAATAGGAAATGCCAGTTTGAGGCACCTTGGTTGTGTTTGTCTGTGTCCAATACAGTTTATAAAAATAAAGCTTGCTTCCTTTCTGCCTTTGGTTGTCTGGACACAGGTAGTACGTAGTGTTTTACTTACTTTACTGTCTGAAATAAGCCATTTTCTAAGTGTCCTTTACTTAAGAATATAGCCTTAGAACGATGGTAAGCAGATGATTGTTTAGGTGTCAAAGGCTGAAAAAACATGTGCATTGCGACCCAGAATGTACAGTAGAGAACATTAGCAGACCACATCAAGGCATCCCCTATGCACAGGATCCTAAAGATAGGAGGCAGTGAGGAGCTTCAACCTCATGACTATCAGGGAAACCATTCAGGTGGCTCACAGGGAGTTTCAAGGTGTCGTGGGATCTCAGTGGCAGGAGGACCAGGTGTGCTTCTGCATCCAGGCTCTGCTGAGCACACTCAATCTTTCCTAGTAGCAGTGTGTCTCTTTGTCTCCAGTTATTGTCTTCTTATCTGAAGAAGCAGTTACTTGTAGCATGTGAGGATGTGGTTATGAAGGCTAAAAAGACTTGGTGAAGCTGCAGAAACCTAATTTGTCTTCTTGTCTTAAGGCAGGAGTAGTACACCAAAGTTATGCCTGGGAAATGAGGCTAATGGTGTCTTAAATCCAGTGGTGGAGACTGTATAGTGACCCTGGAGAATCTGTCTCTGCTTCATTCTTTCCTATCTTAACTTCCTCTCATACCTAAAACACTTGCGGTTCCAAGCTGAACTGATGTCTTCTTGCCATCCCCAATCCATGGACCACAACTTGATGGCCTTTTCCTTTGTTAACTGCCTTTTGTAGGCAGGGTGAACTGTGGTGATGACTTTCACCTTCCTTGGGCTTCTCTTTTCTGAATTGATTAAGCCAGTTTCTTCATTCTTTCTTCCTGTACCTTATGTTTCCAAACCTCTGAGCAGTCTTCTTTTTCTCCTCTGGACTCTAAATTTGTTTCTGTCTCATCATTGTTCACATCTGGATGCAAGAGCCTGGCAGAGGCCTCAACAGGGCTGGACAGGACATGTTAATTACTTCCCAGTGTTTGCATATTACAGTCTTGGAAAATGCCTTTTGCAAAAGTATCATGTTGTTGACTCATAAATTTCCTGGTGCTCTGCCATCCAAAAATCCTGTGCAATAGTGTGGCTACCTTCCCAATAATTCCTAACATTTATTTGCATATTGATTTAGATGGTTTTTACCCATATTTTTATTTGAGATTATCCTTTCATTTTACCATAACCATTGTGAAATATTGCTCTGTTTCCAAAGAAGTTCTGGCACATTTTTCACCTTGACATTGTCATAGAATCATAGAAACATAGAATCATT
>NW_010130272.1:0-16769 GCF_000699245.1 Pterocles gutturalis
CCACACGTCCTTGTTTATAATGAAAAAGATAAAAAAGGCTGTCCTAATTCTTGTTCCACTAAGGCTAAAGCAATTTTAAATTACAGGCTTACATGTTGCACAGTAGGGAAGTTCTTCAAATTCACCTAGGATGATAGAGTCATATTGGTGCAACAAAGGATCTGGCAGTAATGACTCAGGTCCATTTTATGAAAGCTCGGCTGGTATTATTCCTAAGTTTGATGAGATAAAAATGTGGATTTGTACTGCTGTTGCATTTTCTTACTCTGACTCTTGTTTCTTGAATTGCTTTCTTCACAGTTACAGAGCCTTCGTAGGAGAGGCTGAAGTTGCAAATCCATCATCCTGAGAAGTACAAAATAAAGATATGGATCTCTGACTGTGCAGGAGAACTATAGCCTGGACTTTTACATCCCAGATGACTACTGCATTCATCAGGATGTTATAGGCACATAATTACAAGAAGGGTTTCCAGGCTGCAAATCTCAGAGCAAATCTCAAAGGAGAAGGATTCCAGTCACTGCCTCTTTTCTCCTGGAACCTCCTGTGGGCAGTTTAGGCATATCTTTGCTACTGCTGCCTTTTTCAAGTGCTGGCTGAATTCCCTTTGGACATTCCTAGCTTGCTCTATAAGACTTATGAAATATTTTGCATTTTAGGTTCAGAGAGACCCAGAAGAGGAGCTATCTACATGTTTGAATGTTACGTATGACAATACTAAATGTCAGCATTTCCAAGTTCCTTTGTATAAGTGACTCTATATTCTTTTATAGTTGTGTTTCAACTCCACAAAACAGACTATCGTTTCCAGAATTAAGTAGCTCTGAAAGGTCTGGTTTTTTTAGAATCTGTACTAACACTTTCTGAAAACAACTGGCTCTAATAAGATAATCTCTATCATTTGACCACAAATTGAGAAACGTCAAGATCATTTCTGAAAATCCACAGATACATGTATATGTATACACATACACATATACATCTGTACACAAATATCCCCAGGTACACACAAATGTAACAACAGTGCATGCTTAACTCACTCTAGCAAACGAAACATCCAGTGATTTCTAGCGCCAATACATATTATTCAGAAGCTCACAAGGAAACAAAGTGAAGGATCAGCAATCTAATCCTACTCACTCTTATTAACAAATTACAAAATTAAGGTTTCAAAGGAGGAGACTATCAATGACATTCATTCTTCTGTTGTCTCTAAAGTACAGAAAAAAATAACTATAAGAGCACATTTACATTCATTCGTATCAAGTAGCATTCCCACTACCACATACAACATATAAAATCTCCTCTTATGCTGAACACGAACTGGTACAGTTCAGTAATAAATGTATGCAAGTCTAAAGAGATTATTTCAGCTGGTTGTTATCTAGCTGGGTCAGAGTCTAGATAGGGAAGCACAAAAGTCAAAAGAGACAAGCAACATAGGTGGCCTGTGGATAAAGAGGTTCATTCTTCTGTGCAATCAATCACCTTCAGGGGCGGAGAGTTTGCTTCATGAGCAGAGAAAACAAATACGTATATGACTGAGAGAGTGAAACTGGCTTTGAAGAGACATGATTACATTTAACTGAGTAGTGGCACACCAGTTTCATCTTAAACATCCAGTTTAGATTACACCACACAAATACACACTCAAGGGACAAAGTGTGTGCTAATTTCCCTTAACTACACTGGTGCATTTCCAGATTCAGTGAAAAATGCAATTTACAACTAATACTCAGGGAAAAAAATCCTATCCTCATAACAGGAAATCAATAAATAGTAAATAAAAGTTACTAAATGACAGAAAATACATAATACATTGTTCTCTTTGCACAGAATATTGGTTTGGGTGAAAGAGATACAAATTAAATTGACTATACTAATGGCTAGACTTTTACTGAGTCTTGGGTACAACACTCCACTTGAACTTCATGACAAGAAAGTATTGAAAGAGATTTTTAAAAAATGGTTCTAATCATACCATTTTCAAATGTAATCATTTAAAGGTAGAATTTGTACTGAGGTCCTGAGTTGCGCTGACAAAAACATAAACAACTAAGCCCCCATCTTTTCTGCAAGATTGGAGTCAGAGGCATCTATTGTAGACTCACAGTGTGGCTGAGGTTGGAAGGGACCTCTGGAGGTCAACTGATCCAACCCCCCTGCTCAGACAGGGCCACCCAGAGCCAGTTTCCTAAGACCACATCCAGATGGTTTTACAATATCTGCAAAGATGGAGACTCCACAATCTCTCTGGGAAACCTGTGCCAGTCCTCAGCCACCCTCACAGTAAGAAATTGTTTCCTGGTGTTCAGACAGGACCTTCTGTGTTTCAGTTTGTGCCCATTGCCTCTGGTCCTGTCACTGGGCAACAGTGAAAAGAACTTGCCTCCCTCTTCTTTACACCCTCCCTTCACTGATGAGAACCCCCCAACTGTTCTCTTCTTGACGCAGCTCTCTCAGCCTTTCCTCATAGGAGAGATGCTGCTATAACTTAATCATCTTCGCTGCTCTTCTCTAGGCTCTCTTCAGTGTATCCATGCCTCTCATATTGGGGCAGGAACCTAGAAATGGACGCAGTGCTCCAGGTGTGGCCTCTCCAGTGCTGAGTGGAAGGGAAGGATCACCTTCCCTGACCTGATGGAAATATTTTGCTTAATTTAGCCCAGGATACAATTTACTGTCTTAGCAGCAAGGGCAGAATATAACATGCAAAGCATGAAAAAATATAACGTGACGCAAAGCTCATCCTGCAAGTCTTTCCCCCAGTTCCTCTCTATTAATTTGAGACAAAATTTCCTTTTCTTACCTTATGTCTTTTGTCTGTTTGAATTTTAAGACCTTTTAATTCATGTGCCTACCAGAATGGAAAGTGTCTTATTTGGTATCTCTAGATTTTAAAAAACAATAATGAATAATGGTTCTGAAGTGACAACCGTCATTATATTTTTGCTTCCCAAATTAAGAGTAGGTGAACCAAATGCTATATCTGGGCTATTTTGGCTATCTGTGAAAATATATTTCCAGACTTAAGACTTCTAACAGGAAAAATTCTGCTGGAATTCCTCTCATATTTATACCAGTGGCCATATGGATCTTTCCTAGAGACAAGTCTTAACTGTCTTGAGCTATCTCCTTTATTAAAACTAGAAAGACAGAACAAGGGTATATTTAATCTAAAAAGGAGGTGATAGAAAAGTTTCTGTAGGTGTTTAGAGTTTAAAACTTGCACAAAGAGCTAACTTAATAATACCAAGATTTTCCTTGGTTATTAATGTGAAGCTGATTGGAAATGGAATTTTTAGCTTTTTCAATTTTAAATAACCAAACAAAAAATGCAATAAAAATTAAATACTATGTTAAATTTAGTACAAAAAATTACTGACAACAAGTACAGTTCAAGTAAAATTTTGGCAGCATGAATGGACAATTTGATAACTGAGTCACCGCTTTCCAGAATAGGATCAAATTTCAGACAGACTTAGTGTCACCAGTTACATAATGCATACAATCTCCTGAATGCCAAAAAGATGGATTTAGTGATAGCCAAGTTCTAAATAAACCAATGTACTCTCCTGACCTACCAGGAACAGAAAAAAAATCTTTTTGATGATTGTTTCTGCAAGACCATGTAACAACATGTGACACTACAGTATCATCTAGGAATAATTGCCTGTGCTTGCCATTGCATGGAAATGCACTAACGAAAGCAGGCTCAGGCACAATAGATCCTTAATAGATATTCCAGTATTCATGTAGTTCAATCTATGTTTAGTTGTCCTCTGGGATCCCACCTAAACTGCACATGGCTATAGCAGTGACAAGACTGGCCAGGAAAGAAATAGAAGGCCAAATGTTAGCAATACACCAAAACCATCACCTTAATAAATAAATATCTGAAGAAAAGTTGACACATAAATTCAATACAGGCACCTTGTTTGAACAGCAAAATGAGGAAGGTTGTAAGAAAATATAAATGCAGTACATAACATGAAATTTCTTTCTTAGAGTCAACAAGAGAGTCAAAAACACAAATTTCAAATATCTTCAGATATCTCACTGATAGCATGAATTGTCACATTATGATTTAAGAACCTGGGTCTACTTCACATTTACACAAAATCTTTTTTCATTTTCTAGGATATAAAATATAAAATGATGTCATAAAGATCTATTGCAGGAGGGTCCTATCAGCCAGTCATTAAAAACCAGAACATCTGAAGGGTAAATTAAGACCAGGGGGTTTAGCAAAAACAAGAAGCACTGTAAAAAAAATCCATGTAGCTGTAGAGGGAAACATTTAAATCACTAGAAAACAATTATAATTTTCTTGTTCTGAATATAGTTAATATTTGATTAGGTAGGTGCTTGGAGTTAATGTCCTTCTTAATTAAATCAGACTCCTCCTTCTTTAACCCAAGAGAAAAAAGAAGATTGATTATGCTTGTTTTCAAATGCTAATTACTATAAACAGGGAAAGTCTTAAATCAGAATGCTTCATTCTGTGCTGCTGCTTCACCCATTTGGATCCTACTCACATTTCCTTACAAGGCTTGTTCTTTTGTGACTGTGAAAATGAGCACAGATGTTGGCTACACCTTCCTCAAAGCAAGTTTTGCCTAATGACCATTTTGGATGTATCCCACTTGTACCTGTTCAGCATTTTAAAGTAAAATAGAGCACTTGATTGACTTCAGATATCTTCTCCAGATTTTCTTAACTTGATTACGTTGCCAAAAAAGCCAAGAGATGATTTGGGCATCAGCCACAGTATCAGCTGGAGTAAAGCCAAGTTATCACTCCTGGAAGCACTTTTCTTGCTGTTGAAAGTCTGACTTGGAAGATATTGCAGATTAACTAGAACATTAGGCGGCACCACTACTCATTGAGGTACAAAGAGAAGCAAAGATAACCATATGTAATTATTTATAGTGCACTAAGTATACAAAAAATGCTAATATTAAAATGGTCACATTGATCTCAGTATGACATTTCTGCAGAACTGTTCTTTTCTTTATAAACAGAATTCACTACCTCTCTTATTTGCTACCTCCTCCTATAACAGAAATCCTCATACTTATTTTCCTCTGTTAAACTTCCTTCCTCTTCCATTACAAGTGTCTGAATTGCAAAATTATTCTCTCACAGAATTGGAAAATGAAATGGAAAAAAAAATCAATTTGATATTTTAAGTATGTATGGTAGTATGTGACACAACATTTGTATAACAGAACCAGAAAGCCATTCTGCAAAGAAGTATTAACAGTTCAATAAAATGTGAAACCTAGATATCTTCTCATTACCAGCGGGTATTTTCTTGACTTTTCAGTTATTTTGAATCAGAGTAAAATTGTGAAATACTACAATTTTTACTATATTATACACTCCAATGGAAGATAGTTTTGTAAATTGGCAGTGAGGCAACAGAGTAGTTGCTCAACTTTAGATTTCTTATGTCTTCTTCTGATCGCAGTTGCTTAAAACGTCATGATCACATTTTTTCCCCAGAGAATCTCAACTAAAATAATCTTATATCTATTTCTTGATTTTGCAACTTCAGACATTTCTCCTAACAGAGTCCTGAAATGTGAAATTTATGTTGCATAATTCTGCATGTATGTAGGAATTATATATCTATATATGCATACGTACGTATGCACACTGCAAGGAAAAAATATTCAATATAATATCAGAAGAGAATTATTAGTAGCTAATAAGGTATAGACTACTAACAAATTCACAGCTTAAATTGCTGATTTTTTTTTTCCTCATGAGAATTGAGTAAGGCAGATTTCTTGAGAATTCCTAACTATTGCACAATTAAAAATTATATCCTAATGCAAACATATAATGAAGTCCTTACAGAAGACCTACATTCTATCATTTCCTGACTTGGTGTTTTCTTTGGTTTTTTTTAGCATCCCCCCTAAAGTAAATTAGGTGTCCATTGATACACACCAGTTTTACATAAATTATCTAGTATTTCATAAAGCATCGCATATTTGAATTAACGGCTGACATCCTGTTATTTAAAAAAAAAAAAAAAAGAGAGAGAAAAGTTCCTATTCTTTAGGTGATAAATGGATAATAGCATGATACTAGGACATTTCTATATGCTTCTCTAAATCATGTCACATCTTAATGCAAGCCAAAATCAAATTACTTACATTACAAAATTGTATCATAATGCAAACTATAAAAATTAAAAAGATTTGTTATTGATATCAAATGTCTAATAACCAATGCTGTCACTTGTTATAATATAATATCTGACCATCCCAGTGAATATTCCTATAGAAATTCTCTTGTATGAAGAAAGACATAGGATGTGTTTTGATTTGGTCTTCCTGTGACTGTACATAATTTAAAATTATATCTGCTGAAAAATAGTAATGATCTCATAATCACAGAATAAATGCAGTATACTCACTAAAAATCATTTGAAAGTACACTGATCCAGAAATTAAGCTGTCATTGACAAAATGTGAAGCTGCACCTTAGCCATTCAGATGAACATAATCTTCAGTAACACAGTATGTTATTTCATACTACACATTTCTTTAAATTAGATATGTTGCATTTTCAGTCTTCTGTTAGCTGGCCTGCCAATAAATATGATGAATGCTTAACAATACACAAACCCAAGATGACTACAGAAAATTATCTTTTTTTTTTTTTTTTTGTCTTCATATTTAGGTGAACTTGTATGGTCATAGACTATTATAATACACATCAAGAACTTGAAATCAAGATTTTCAAGCTATATTTCAAAATTAGTTTTGAGTACAAACCTTTTTTTGTTCAAAACCAAACTTAAAAAAAAAAAAACCCAAACACCAGTGCAACATAAACCATTGAGAGAGATGGGTTATTTCAAGGCACTCCTAAATTATTACAGTAACCCGAAAACTGTGCTAACCACTTAAACCTCAAGGGTGAAGCATGTGTCATACCACCTTCCTTTCCTACACCGACAAACACGCAGCACAGCCAGAGTCTCAACTGGAGTGAGTTTGCATAGCTCCAGTTTAGTCAACAGGACTAGAGAGCTTCACACAAGCTAAGGATCAAACCCAGAGAAGGGGGGATTACTAAGCAAAAGAAAATGCAACAGTTTGGATGAAGGGCTGCTTCCAGAACTGGTGCACCTTTTTCGTTCTTACATCTCCCCCATTTCAGTGCACACCTCCACATAAATACTTACAAAGTAATCAGATCAGTTTATATTCTCAGACGATGTCTGCTGCAAAAGTGAAGTCATTAGCATCAGCCATTTGTGTTCCATGATTCTTTGGCAGCAACTGATTCCTAGTTCTACTCAGTTAAACTATACATCCCCTGAAAAAAGGCCTCTGTGGCTGACTCTTCAGCAAGTTGAACATGTTAGGAAATGTCTAAAGATAATAATAGAATCACAGTTCTAACCCCCCTGCTATGGGCAGGGACACCTCCCACTAGCCCAGGTTGCTCAAAGCCTCATCCAGCCTGGCCTTGAACACCTCCAGGGATGGGGCATCCACAGCTTCCCTGGGCAACCTGTTCCAGTGTCTCACTAACCTCATAGCAAAGAATTTCCTCCTAATATCTGGTCTAAATCTGCCCTCTTCCAGTTTAAATCCATTACACCTTGTCCTGTCACTGCATGCCCTTGTAAAAAGTCCCTCCCCAGCTTTCCTGTAGGGCCCCTTCAGGTACCGGAAGGCCACTATAAGGTCCCCCCAGAAATGAAGTTACAATGAAGTTATTTATAAAATGCAAGCAAAAGCTGCATGCTCATAGTGACAATTAGATGTGCAGCTGGAACAGTCTGTGATTTCTGTTAGCCGACTTGCATATTGAATCGAAATTTGAAGGCTCTGAATTTAGAAACTATAATTTGTATTCTTATTTCTTCTGAGATTGCATTCTGACTACTTATGGCCCTGTATTTAGGATCCTGAGCTCCACACAGAGCATCCTAATTATTCCTAGAAAGCAGTTTCCATGTGTATACGACAAAAAATCTATATCCTTGCCAAGAAGGATTCCCTACATATTTGTAGTGGTCATAGCTACAATTTCTTACTAATCACTATAGCTCCATTACTGTAATTATTCATTATACATAAGTTTTGTACATTAGTAGAAACTATTAAGAGAAAACTTCAGTTGAGAGCTATGAGCTGAAACGCCTTTGAAATAACATTAGCCGAACAATCTTTGAAAAAAATCATCCTAGCTGCATGTTCAAGTAATTTTACAATATAAAAAATATAAATATAAAATATAAAAAAATAGATATCCTATTCACTCTAAGGTACTCTTCAAAGAAACTGTTCCTTTCAAATTGTAATACCTTATCAAGATATGAATGCCAGTTGCTGTGATTCAGTTTATCAACCTTGACCAATTAAAATAAAACTACAGATATTTGTTGTTTAAATAAATAAATAAATAGCTGTAGAGTCTTAAAACTTAATGGACTGTTCAGTCATCTAGTCTGGCCCCCTTATATACCACAAACACTGAATTGTAGCCAGTACTTCTCGCATTGACCGTAATACTTTCTGTTTGCAAAAGCATATCTTCCAGTAGGGTATTCAGGTTTGGTCTGAATTAAGAAATATAAAATACAAATATAAGCTTTGAACTGTGACATTGTAATTTCTAGTATGTTTTCTTCTGCAATACTTTAAATGTTTGCATTTTGTGGAGTTATCAAATGTAGTGAAAATGTACCTATAATTAAATTATGCAAGTATTTTGCATAAATCTTAGAATTAATGTTCTCTGACAGAAAAGTCAGATCTGAAAATGGTGTGGATAAGGAAGAAGAAAGATGTATTATTGAGCCAAGACAACCTTTCAGCAAAGTCTTAAGCAAAGTATAATCTCCACAGCTTACCTATGAGGTGTGGATAAATAAAAAGAACAAAAAGGCTGTGATCTCCCAGAAACATTACTGTCAGCTATGTCTTTCTTGTCTCTTAAGAGTTCTTTCCTGGAGATTCCTGAATTGCAAATCCTAATTAGATATGCTATTAATCTTATTCACATGAGAAAAGTTACATGTGTGCACAAATATTTGCTGGATTAGAGCCATAATATGCTTCTGGTGGCTTTTGGAGCATAAGTTCCTTTTAATTTTCTAATTCATTGAATGCACTCCATTTCAATATTAAAAAGTTTTTTCCTAGTTGGTTTTATGATCTTTTTTAAGCATATTATTTTTATTTTGCCTTTAATTCAATAAATATGTAAAATGTTGCCCAATGATAGCAAAGAAAATAAATTAATGTTGGAACTACAGTAATACTGCTGAAATAGATGCTGCTTAATAACTAAGAAAAGATCTCCAGTCATAAAGGCTGAGAAAATTTTGCGACAATTAGACATCTCCAGGTGGGGGTCGGAGAGTTTAAAAGGTAACCAAAGGCTAATAAGGAAAGAGGGGGGTTTAATCATAAAACTAAAAAAAACAGGATATGCAAATGTAAGAAAAGTTACACTTAAACTAGTAAAATGCTGAGACTCTGCTCCTGAATCCCAGTGTGTGTATTGGTTTCATCCCAAAACATAATAGGACAAAATCTGAAAGAGACAGCAGCACTCACACACCCTTCATTACTCTGTGCACTGATTTCCATAGAAATTAAACATTGGAAAGTAGCCATGGTGAACCCCAATCTCATATCTGACCCGAAAAACCATAAATCAGGACCTGAGTGAGAATCTAACACGCTATGAAGTCTAGTTGTATACAGAGACGCCTACAAGCAGAAGACATCACTGTGATGTGACAAAACAGAAATGAAGGAAGAGTGATGCAGAAGCAGCTATGTACTTTTTATAAACTTAGTATAGTGAACCGGGAGTTCTTGTACTGGCTCTTAAAATCAGGAAGGTCAGAAATAAATCTTTTGTAAATTACCTATCCTTATTTATATGACAGTCTTGTGTCCTTTAGTACTCAGTTCTGTTCTCTAGTACTTGTACAGGTCTTCCTTTCACTCTGCTAGGGGTGGCATATGAGAGGACAGAGCTATCATCGTCTACGATCATCCTTTATAATTAAGAACCCTTACACTGACTCATATCTGAATTATTAATTTTGGGGAAAATGCTACATTTAAATGCATTTCAAGGCAACATTATAATTTTTTTTCATGGGAAACCTGAAATCAGGAAGCACAGCCTTTGATGTTTTGAAATAATTAAAGCAGACCCTAGAAAAGGACTATTCACAAGAGTTCACAGACAAGAAATACATTCTAGACATAAGCAAACTTCAGTAGTCTAACATATTAAAACAGAAGGGAATGTTTTTCGGTTTCTGTTTAGGAGAAGCTTAATGCTAATGCACATGCAGCAGAAACATTCCACAGGAATCTAGTTTTTATGTCACCAAGCTATCAACACATGTAATTAATTTTTCTTACTATGCTTTCCTTACTGGGGAAGCCCTATAGGCATGGCCCAACAAGAGTATAACAAGATGGTGGTTGTTCAATAGCTTAAATATCATAAACAACAGTACCAGATGGACCCTTAAAAAACCCGTCCACTCCACTTATTTTCTCCCTTTTGGATACCAGTTGTTCTCTTTCTTCCTACTCTGGTTCCCACAGAAACACCATGGACGTCTTCCCCCATTGTGAGATCTGTTGACCCTGACATTTGTGCAATGGGCCAAGAATATCCACTTTCTAAATGCAAACTTTCAAGATCCACTTTTTCTGCCATCATTTGCTTAGAAGAATTCATAAAACCCCTTTTCACACTTAAAATATCTACCCCTTCAGGCAACTCTAGAGAAAAACAGAAGTCCTGTGCAGATATTTGCTTGTTAATGAATATGGAATTTAAACCACGAAGAGCGAAAACCCAAAACATAGAAATCAAATGAATGTTGACCACGGGATTGAAAAATGGGATATAGATGAGTTGCTTTATATCTATTATGTCCATATATATATTTACACATACGCACATATCTTTCCAATAAAGAATGTGGAGAAAACCTCTTCATATTCAGGATCAAAAGGGTGCTAGCAAGACTGCAGAATCTGGGCTGTAAGAGATTAGATATATATTTGCAAACACACATCATTCTTCATTTTTCTACAAATACGACCTTCAAGTATTTTGTGGATTAGAAATTACTTTCCACATGTTTCCGCATATGAAAATTGGCTCAGGCTTTCTAATCTTGTTAGCATTGTGTCATTCCATTTGTTAAAGCTGCATTTTAATTGCTAAATTGCTTGTCATTGGTTACTCTAAATACATTCCCAATTCCATTATAACCATGAAAGACTTTCAAAGGTATTATGAAACTTTCTGATAAAGGTACTTGTATTTCAAAGTAAACTATATGTCTCTTGTTTTAGCTGAGAGAAAACCGCTTGCTGCATATGATATAGTAAGGCTGATATATAGGGCTTTGCTGTCAGCCTGAATTTTGTCTACTATGTATTTCACACTTTGATGTTAACTTTATGTGTAGACTCTCTTTGCCTCTTTATGTCTTTCTCAGCTCTTGCAAAGGCATCATGAGGCATCAAGTAGAACCAAGCTGGGACACCAAATAGGTATTTCTGGTTAGACAGATGTCAGTGCTACAGCCTTCAGGATTTGGCTAGAGATGCACTGAGAAGAGCATGGCCAACATATCCAAGGCATGGTGTATCAGCTGCTGAAAACAGATTTTGAAGCACTCTTAACTCTCAGACAGAAGACTTTGCCAGCATGTCAGCATGCCAGCTGAATGACGGTTTCTTCCTCTCCTCAAGACACTCAGCTCAAACAGCTGGAGGAAGGGCCTAACCTTTCTTTCTCAATATGGCCAGACAATAAGCTTGCTCTCTTCCCATCCAATAGCTCAACACCTCTGGAGGTCTAGCTCACATCTCCGGTCATACTTGAGGACTTAAAACTTCAATCACCAATTTTGAAGTAATGAAATGAGATTATAAGGTGTATTGAAATGCATGTCAGCAAGTAAGATACTTCTACTGAAGATGGAGAATAATTAACTATTCCTGGAACTCCTTTCAAAGCTTTTGATTTGCCATACTAGGTTGAATAAAGAGGACTGACATCCCCTTAAGACTCTTTCCAGTCAAGATTTAGCTAGAATACTTTATATGGTTTAGTTAAATGCACTTCAAGAAAGGCGTGAAGATATTGGAGAGTCTCCAGAAGAGAGCAATGAGAACATCATAACTTCAGAAAAGATGTCCAGTGGGGCAATGCTAAACAAACTGGGGTTATTTAGGTCAGCAAAAAGGGAATTAAAGGTAAAAAACGACAACTGTCTTCAAATATGTGAGATGTATCAAAAGTAAATTATTCCTCATTGTCACTTTGGATAGAAATGTGGTTCAGAAATTTTCAGAAATGTGGACTAACGTGAGATGTGAAGGGACATGAATCAGTTTCAGCTTCACACACATTTAAGTGATGAAAACACAGGCATCCACACATGAGCTAGGATACCATCGTATTCAGTGGAGCTTAGAGAGGTGTTCATCTTAGCCAAAACTTAACACTTGGTCAGCTGAATAAGTACCTGGACTCACCTGACATTGTTGACTAGATTTTCACTGAATATGACAGCAGTTCAGGTGTTCAGCTCACATGAGGATGTCTCCTCTGTGTATATCTAAATTTACATCTGAAACTCAAGATGAACCCTGCTGTAAGAATAGTTCTGCGAGTGAGGGTGGTGAAGTTCTGGAATAGATTACCTGGCTATGTTTTCTCAACCAGTAACAGCAGAGACTGCTTTATACAGAGCTGATCTTTCCTTGGGGCAAAGTCAAAGCTGTTCTGTAAAGCAGAATGGCCTAGCTTAATAAAACTTGAAATTATAGCTTCTGTACTGTTGTTAAACACTGCCTACAGCAAGCTCTGCTCACTGCTTTTTCTCTGTTGAGCCACACAGCATGTGGCAGAAATCAGAATTTTCTCCTTGTGCATGTCCGAGCATGCACAAATGCTGATGACACTACATCTCCCATTCCTGGGACTGTGTTAACTAGGCACCTCTCTGGGCAAAGGAAAGAATTAGATGAGCTTCCTTCCTGTGCTTGACTCTGAAGGGCAGCAACATCATCCTGTACAATTCTACTTCAGCAGAGTCCAGTTCCCAGATCAAGAAACCCCTAAATAGACCTCTTGTAGCCATAGGTCGTAGATGAGGTTGTGGATCTTGGTAGGATTTAGGTACATACTCATTAACAAACCACTCAACACTGTTTGGTTTATTAGTTAATTAATTCATTCACTGTAGTTCTGCAATTTCACACATCTTCATATTATTAACTTTAAACTGTCCTTATGCAGCCTGCTGACTACACTGTGTCACACATCCATTTCCATGTTCAAACATAAACTATATGAATCTCATTTTCATTTTCTTAAGTCTAAAATAATTTATGTCCTTGGAGGACCATAGTTCAATGCCCAGAGAATAATGAAATGGCAGACAGCACCTTCAAATGTGAATTTCACCTCATCTAATTTGAGGAAATCAGACTAAGAAATCCATTTGGCTTCACCTGCCGTTGGTCAAGAGAGATAAGTCTCTTCAGTATCCATACTGAATGTCTAAGAACAGTAGGATGAATGTTACCAACACTGCTTTGCACAAGTGGAACAGGAGACTTGGTAAATGTTGAAAAAGAATTTTTCACTGAGACTTTTCAAGTGCATATACCAAGTGCACAATCGCAAATTAAAAAATTGCCAATGTGTTTGGTGAACATATCCTCTTTGATGCACTATTGACTACTAGGCAGAAGAGTTCAAATATTTTTCCCTTGACAGTGAATGTCAACCTGTGGTAAAATGACTGACAACTGCAGAGGGAATTATAGACACACAGATCTGTGTATTGTCTTGTTTATGTTTGTGAATTCAGTCTTTTCTTATAATTATCATATCATGGACTGCACGCCAAACACTGTGGTGTAACCTCACAGTACGAACAGGTGTTGAGTCAGAAAAGTATGTGTACAAACACTGACATTAACACTCTTGTCTGTTCTGTAGAGATACACTGTACAACATGATTTAGACAAAAAGCAAAATCATCTCAAATCATTCTTCTGTGCTAACTTTCTTTTCAAATGACTGAATGGATTTTAATTAATCTTTCTACTAATAATTGGGCTAAAGAGAATATCTCTCCCTTGATTAACTTCCAAAATATACTATCAGTTACATATGGAAACACACACCAAATCCTAGTTCATTAACTGATTTTGTGCAGAATACCTACAGTTCAGCAAAGTATATACTATTGTTTTTACTTCTAAACTGCTTTTTTAAAACTGTAGATAGATTAAAATAATGTGTTAAATATTGTAGTTGTCTCATAAATTGTAATTTAAACAGTCATCAAAGCACATTTTTGAAAAAAATAGTTTAGAATTTAAAAAGTTAAGATGTATTTTGCTTACATTCTCCTAATTTGAACAGTCAGAATACCTTTATAAAATTTTTCTTTTTGTTTTTTATTCTCTTTCTTTATCCTGAAAAGTTAATAAACACAATGAATGAAGAAACAAAGCACGCAGATACACCTGAATTTCCGCACTAAAATATTCTGTTAGTAAATACATTTATGTTGCTTGAAACTCATTTTGATAGTATTAGAGAAAATTTGGGATAAAATGTCCTTTAAAAAAAAAAAAAAAGGCCTCAATGCTTAGCACTACACTTTTTTTTTTTTTTTTTTTTTTTTTTTTCCCCAGTTATCTTAGGCTTAGTCTATCAGCGGGACAGTAAACAAAACTCTGTCATCTCTGTCTACTGTCCAATATAGTTAAATCATTTTCTAGAAACAACCTGGCCTGAAGGTCAAGAAGGACACTCATTCCAAGACTCTAAGTGGGCTAATTGAAGCTAACTCCGAAGAAGAAAGATCCTCTGTTAATTTGGTGTGTATGGGTGAGTGCACATCAATACCACAAAGGGCTCCATTATTGCTGTATCAAAGTAAATAGCTGAAAAACAGTGAGTCAGGGAGATGAATGATGAGTTAAGTGTTAAGCAGACAGGGAGTGCAAACAGTAACTATCACACAGTTGCTCTCAGAAGGAATGTGGCATCTGTTAACTCCTTAATTTCCTCTGGTTTAGGTCTGTTTTTCTGCAGGTCTTTTTTATCCTGCAGGTCTTTTCTTTCCCAATTCAGGGAGGTTTTCCTAAACTCTCTAATAATTATTCTAGCTTGTGGGGTCTGGAAAAAGCTTTCCCACATTAAAACCCATCTTAAATAGCGAGTATTTTTGTATTTGAGAAGTCATATTAATTGCTAGAAAATAATGTTGCTTTGACCAAAACTGGTCTAGGTTCCGAATCCTGGAATGCTGCTTGTAAGCCAGCATGGAGCTGACAAGAATTGTGCCGCTAGGAGAGCTTGAGAAAGTTCTGGGTCCTGGCAAAAAGGAATACCTCACACCTTCCACCTGTACTACCTTTTTGCCTACCATCTTTATGACTAGATGAAGTACAGAAAGGAACATTTTTGTCCAAAAAATACAGAAATTACAAATGTTGCTGACATTGCACTGCTTTTTTACTTTATTCCAATGTGTTCAGCAATGAAGGGCCAAGAACAATCTACCCTTGTGACTCTTCTAGATCAGAAAATTAAGCTAATAAAAACTGAAGATAATACTTGCTAACTCACATTTTTCAGTCTGCTACAGCCAAGGTGAAACAGATGATAATCTGTTCAAGACAAAAATCTGTAGAACACATTGAAAATTTTTACATGATGGTTGTCAAGTATTACAGCATTTGCCCAAGGACACTTAAACAATGTCTAGATATTCTATAATTCATACACGAGGGTAATCAACATTAACAATTCTAAAAGAGATTACTTCCAAAACAACAGCAAAATTATAAATTATATTTGAGCAGGTGTATGTCTTTCTTTTAGAATATAATTGATCTTTAGATCATGAAAAGGTAGATCTCACCTCCTTAATTGTTCATAAAACACATAATACGGGACCTGAACGTCATTAGTTAAATACAGAGAATTCAAGAAACACAATTTGAGTGAAGACTAGGATGAAGGGACTTCCATGAAAGAAGTGCAAAGTGAGTGAAGGTGTCCTGGGTTAAGCTGAGACAGAGTTAACTTTCTTCATAATAGTTAAAAAGAGATTGTGTTTTGGATTTGTGCTCAGAAGAAAGCTGATAAAAAGTGATGTTTACGCGCTGCCAAGGTCTTTCAGCTTCTCTGGCTGTCTGCAAACAGGAGAAGCTGGGAGGGAGCACAGCCCCAGTTACTAGCCCAGGATTTGATCTTAGGTTTGGGATTGAGACCCAAAGTGGCCAATAATCTATTCCATAACATATATGTCATGCCCAGTATATAGGTGAGGACCCTCTGGAAGATCGGCCCTTTTTGGTTCCGGATCTCTTTTGCTCCAGGTCATCTCGCTCCAGGTGGTCGCTCTCCCAAGGCCTTCCCCCCCCCCAACCTGGTCAGCTCTGGGTCTGTGACGCTCGGACTGTTATCTCGGTTCTGTGAGTGCGGTTTCAGGACTCTCCCTGCTCCGGGATCATTAGCCAGGAACAGGCTGAGCCTTGGCCACCGGATGGGGGGCAGTATCACTGTGTATCACTCATTTGTATATTTGTATATAGTATTATTTTCAATATTATTTTAGTTTAGTTATTAAATTGTTCTTATCTCAACCCATGAGTCCTTTTTTCCCTTTACCCCTTTAATTCTCTCCCCTATCCTCGGGTGGGTGGGGGGGGCGG
>NW_010130272.1:16804-36032 GCF_000699245.1 Pterocles gutturalis
GGCCCCCACCCAAGGGCAAACCCATCACAGAAGGGTAGGGTACAGAGACACTATTTATAAGAACTGAGCTGGAACAGTTACCACTGAGTCTTAAAGAAATATTTTTAAGACTTAACATACTTAATTTTATCAGTATTTATCTTTGCAGAAAAAGGAAAATGTACTTACGAAATACATTGATAACCTACAGTGTAATTAGAGAAGACAGTTAAGTACTATCCAGAGAGAAACCTGATGTTGAGAATTAATACAATAAAGCCATGAGGAACACGCTGGTGTGCATTAGAGACTAGCGATAAAACTTCTGTGTTGAGTAGGGAATTCAGTCAGGTGCAAGGGCAGAAGGGAAAGCAGCCCTGACTGCATGAATTAATTGCGGAAAGCATCCAAGAAAAAAAGACATTTTTTTTGCTATAATGCATCAGGTGAGGTATTTCTAATCATACCAAGAAAGTAATAGTGCCATTTTACAAGGGATGGGATAAAAAAAAAATCTAGTAAGTGTTGCACGCATTTGATCACAACTATTGAAGAAATATTTATACATAAAAAAGTGATAAAGAGCTACTGAGATGAAATACGGAATGGAATGCCTGTCATACAAGAAGGACTAGAAGAGGTTGAGTTCTTGAGTCTAGACAGATAAACAGTCTCTGACTATCTTCTTCAGGCAGTCAGGATGTGCAATGCAGGTTAACACAGGAAAAGAGTGGAAGAGAATATTACATGAGACAGTAAATTTAAAGAAATAAGCAATACAAGCTTATATAAGCAATACAGAAAATCATTACATATTTTTAAAAATTTACCTTATATAATAATAATAAATATTTGAAAACATTTATTTGAAAATACAAAAACAAGCTGATCCTCTTCAAATAATTCAAAATTGTGTTGTATGGATGTGTGATTGCTATCTTTGGATCTTGCACTTCAGATAAAGTAAAGAGTTATTAGAAGTATCTGTTAATAGAAAAAGTGATTTCAGAGGTACAGTATCCTTTAGGGCACAGGTGCCAACACTGAAGAGAGACACATCACAACAAGTAATACCTTACATACCTTAAGCAGTGATCTACAAATCACAGCTGGATGCACTGATATAGAGTGTTAACATTTCCAGGCAGCTTACAGGTACCTCAGAGCTCTGCTCCCATAGGTTTTAGTAAGTCTTTTCAACTGTTTCCTTTCAACATGTTGCTTCAATATCAGAAGCTGAATCGATGACAGTTGCTTCGTATTAGCCAAAACATTGAAACACAGAATGATTCCTTTTGGAAGGGACGTAAGAAGGTCTTTAGTCCAGCCTCATGCTCAAAGCAAAGTTAGCTCTGCGATCAGACTTGGTTGCTCAGAGCTTTACCTGCGTTCATCTTGGAAAATCTCCAAAGATGGAAACTGCACAACCTCTTTGGGCAACCTGCCCCACTGCTTGGCTGTTCTCATGGTGAAAAAGTTTCTCATTATCTCCAGTTTGAACCTCTCTTGTTTCAACTTATACCTGATGCCTCTTGTCTCATGCCATGCACTGCTGTGTGAACAGCCTGCCTCCATCTGCTCCGTCACCTCCCTGTAGGCACTGCGGCTGCTGCTAGGCTCCCCTAAAGCCATTTCTGTTCCAGGCTGCATAAGCCCAGCTCCCTCTGCCTCTTCTCACAGGGCAAATGCTTCAGCCCCCCCAGACATTTTGGTGGCCCTTCACAGAACTCACTCCAGTTTATCAAGGACTTTCTTGAACTGGGGGCCCAACATTGGGTGCAGTTTTCTGGATACAGTCTAACAAGTGCTGAGCAGAAAGGATTAATCACTTGTCCCTGGTCTCCTGGGTGTGCTCCTGCTAACACAGCCCAGATGTTTTTGGCTTTTCTGATCCCAGGGCTCACTGCTGGCTCAGTCTCAGTTCCTTGCCCACCAGGATCCGCAAGGCCTCTTCAACAGAGTGGCCCCTGGGCAGGCAGGATCCCATCTGTATCATTGTCAGGGACTCTCCTTCCAATGTGCACAGCTTGGCTTTTGTCCTTACTGAATTTTGTGACGTTCCTGTCAGCCCATTCCTCCAGCCTCTCTTCCTCCCTCTGAATGGCAGCCTTGCCCTTCAGTGCATCATCTGTCCCCCTGCTCTTTGATATCACCTCCAAACCTGAAGATGAAGCACTCCATCAGCTCCTCCCAGTCATGGATAAAGATACTAAATAAGACAAGTCCCAGCACACACCACTGTGGACTCAATTTTTTGATCAGTCTCCTGACAGAATACAATCCATTAACTACTAGACTTTACTGGAATTTATTTTTTGAAATTATTTCATTTAATTTTCTGGAAACATAAGCTGTTTGTGAAAGCAAACATAACTAATTTACTAAAAAATTGAAAACTCACAAATGAGGAAGAACTGCATCATGAGTCTAGTTTTCTGATCTACCACTAAACTAGAGACTTTAGAAGTATACTTGTTCCTGAAAAAAGTCTAGCAGTGAATAGTTTTCAGTCTAGTTCAAAAATTTAGTCTATTTCAAATCCAAGCTGAATTTGCAATTATTGCCACAGAAGTAAGCTGATTAAAAAGATGTGGGCCTGACTCTTTCACTGAAGCACAAACATAGCAATAAAGAAAAAAAAAAAGGAAGACATTGGATCATTTTATTTAGATTAAAAAGAAGTATGAGAGAAGGGGAAAGACACAGGAACTACCTATTTTTCATTATACATAAAGATAGCAACATCTGAACAAGGTGACACCTAGATACGGTTGGCTATGCCATATTCAGAAGATGTTAAATTAAAAGGTATTCCGAGAGAAAAGGGCAGGTTGGAGACCTGCTCATAAAGGTCAAGCTGGTGTAATCATTGACAATTTGATCTATTGCTAGGTGTAACAGTGAAAGCCGGATCCTCAAGGCAGCAAACGTGAAGTCATCAGAGTCCTTTGAGATTCTGTGTGGCTGATATATGTTGAAGACATCAGAGCAGGGAAGAAGACAAATGAGCTTATATTGCAGTAGTGCAGAAAGAACCATTTACTGCTCCCAGAACATCAAGGAAAGCAAGCTGAAATATTTCAGGGACATACCAAGGAGAGATGGAGATCGACCAGTAAAAACAATAGTGTAAGGCAGAACTGCAAGCAGAAATGGAAGCATGGACCGGGTCAGCAACATAACAGAAGGGAAGTTTCCACGAGCAATGAGGGGGTGTCAGGTCTTGTGAATCATGATGCAAAGGGCCACAGACCTCCAAATTTAAGGCAGAGCTTGATAATGATGGATACAGGTAATTTATCAAACAATAATGTCAACGGGTAAGCAACGTAGTTAAAAGACACATGAATTGTAGCCGCATGTTTCTAACCCTTCAAGCACCATACAAATAAGATGATGTTTTTTTCTAAGAGAAGCCATAGATTTCATATATCAAAATTCTACTTCATATGAATTCATAAAATACATCTATACACTCCTTATGTATAAACAGACATCATAACCATTCTTATACCATTAAAAATACAAAATTATATAAATTGTCTAAAAAAGTTTATAAATTCTGTTTTAATATTCTAACAATGAATAATTATTCTGGAATTTAAAGTTTTACCATTATTGGAAGGATTACATCTAGCATGACAAACTATTTTTATTTGTTCTACAAGGTTTTCCTTAGGATTAATAAACTATGCCATTATTTGTGAAATCCTGCATGCTTTTCAAAAGAGGTTTTTTGGTTTGGTTTGGTTTGGTTTTTTTACTTCAGGAGTGCAGTAGTGCTGAGGCATGCTGCAAGAATCCCTTTTGATATGAAGAAAATTATAGTGATGAAAAAAAGGGATGAAAAGGGGGAAATTTTACACATATGTACACGTGTAAATTTTTTTTTTGCTACTTTTTTTTTTTTTTTGCTACAGATCTATGTGTTCTTAGATGAGGAGTATTAGATTTTGCTACAGATCTATGTGTTCTTAGTATTAGATTTTGCTACAGATCTATGTGTTCTTAGACGAGGAGTATAATCATACAATATCCTGGAACAAAAACCATGTATTGCTAACACTTTGCAAATCACAGCTATCCTCAGTGTAAAGGAGACCGTGAGAAGTGTTTCCCAGGGAAAAATACCGATGCTAGAACACAAGTCTGTTCAACTGTAATGAATACCCTCTGAATGAGAACCACCTCACAGAATTGGCATCTTAGGCACTTTTACTAGAACATCTTAATTGAAAACCGAAAACATAAATGCAGGATAGGTACCTGAATTAGACAGAATGAATATCATCTACTGCTTTTATAAATCTAAAGCGGGGAAGAAAAAAAAAAAAAAAGAAAAAAAAAAGAGTCAAAATGATAAAAAGCATTAATGAGTGCTAATTTTTCAATAAAATTAAGTTTGGTTGATGAACTACTGGACGAAAGAAAAATGGCAAAACTTTTTGTGCACATTGCAACTTCTAGTAGTCTGGAGCCCTTTCAAGGTTTCTGTACAAAGATTTTTACTTCACTCTGCCTATTACTGCATCTACAAACTTCTGTTACTTTGCCCACTTAGGCCTTCTTCAGCCTAACATTTCAGTATCTGTCTCCTCTGTGTTCATTCCCTTTGCACCATTCCAGTACCTCTGGAACTTGGTGTTTCCCCACGTGACCAAAAATGGGCTTCTTAACACCATCACAAGTAGCTTAGTAGCTTTAAATGGAATTTCATCCACTAAAAAGCCCAGTTATGTAAACTTTAGCTAACACCAAACTCTTTCCACACCATGTTATTATTACCTCTTTCTGCACCACAAACAACTAACAGGGCATATCCTTGTGCCGTACCTGTGGAATAATCTCCTTTGCCTAGAATAATCATTGTTCTACCAAATTTATGCTTACTCTCTTCTGCGGCCTTCTGAATCATTATCACATCCAGCATGAAAGAAGATCTAAAACAATAAATTGGGTTATGTATGCATGATTTCCACACTGAAATAATCTTCTCCTACGATCAGATTTGTTACAGAAAGGTCATGCAGGACAAAACATAATGAATTGCATTAGGAAAAAAAATGCAATTGATTACTTAAAGAAAAGAAAAAAACAATGCTTTATTATCAGGTTTAATAAACTGTGAAAAAGGCTTTTGTATGTGGCTAGCATTTCTTCACCTGAAACCTGTCATTACAGCTCTGCAAAGTAGGATCAGGTTTATGAAGAAAATAAACTTTTTCCGACTGATGTGCCTACCACAGTGTCTTAAACAGGAAAATCCTCTGGGGATATACTAGTTCCTCTTTTCACCTAAAGTGACAAATTATGGATGCAAAAATTAATGATGCTCCCAAATATTGTAAATCTGTAGCTGTGAGTTACTGCTGTATATGCCCTCAGTTAAAAGCAGCCTGAATGGTAGAGGATAACATTCAGTTCAGTGCATTAGCTGCATCAAGCTAATTTCTCTATGCATGTTGCACTTGATAAATTACAGCTGCTAAATCTGAATGAACCGCTTAAGCTACCTCTGTCTACATGTCATGACTCCTTGAAAAGCAAGATATATTACTTCAAAGATTTTTGTGTGGTTATAGATCTAAAATAAATAACACTATCTCATTTAGTTAAATAAAGTGAGTATCTATATAAATCAAGAGTCCTCTCATGCTTTCAGGAGACAAGCTGGCAAGGCATATATAGTCCTTTATGATCAGAGTTCGTAAGTTCATGCACTTAAAACAAGCTTGTCTTGGGAAGTACATAAAAGTCAAACTACTATGTATTCTGCTTGGAAAACATTTGATATCACACAAATTTGTCAATAAGCAGCAAATCAAGTTTGTGAGCAGGTGAAACAATATGTTTAAGCCATATCCAGTGATGACAGGAATAAGAGAATCACTGAAATTTTCTACACTCAGTGCTGGCCAGCAAGATCTAACTCTCCCAGCTCCCAGTACGTAAGACAGCTTTAGCCTTCCGAGCACTTCTAGCCCATTCGTTCCCAACAGCATACTTTTAAATCACATTGTGAAATAAACCCTAAAGGGGTTTTGTTTTCTTTAAGGAAGAATCTGTAGCTAACAGAGAATTCTTGGGAGATACGTGGCTATATTGTCTCACCTTGCATCATTTCACTGTCAGCCTCTTTGAAAGATGCTGTAAAAAAAAAAGAGTACAACAAAAGTAGTTGTAGGTACTGTAACAGTTGGGAAACAGAACAAAGATGAGGATAAGGTGGAGCAATGTTAGTTTATATGAATGAATTGCTTGCAATAACCTTTGACATGCATTTCCGTATTTTTCATTTCCACATCTCTAATTTTTTTTTGTTCTTTGCATTGAGTGACATTGTTTTCAATGTAATTTTAACTCATAATTGACTATGCAGATACATAATTACTGTCACGTAATCTCATAATTAGAGTATATATATTTACATAATTGCAATATTTTTTTAGAAAGTGTAGTTACAGTGTTAATGGAATTATGTTTAATGACATCCTGAAAGTCCCCATGAAACTTTGTGGGAAAAAGTCATATAAAAAGCACCACAAACAGTGTTTAAAGTTTTCTACCTTCGACCTCCCTCTCAGTGTTATATCACCAAGTACATGTCAATTTTCATATTACAAATAGAGATTGGCCACTTTTATAGTAGTTTCATTCTGCCATAGACTCTGAAGGCAAATAAAACTACATTTTACTTTTGCCATTCATTGTTCAAATAGTTACTGGACAGAGTCACTCTAAAGCTGTCTATCTTTCTCCTCCGTCTATATTTTTCCTGAAAACACAATTGTATGAAATGTGCAACTGTCCTGATTTTCAAAGAATACACTTGGAAAGAAAATGCTCTGAGATTAAAAGTAACATGTTTGCGTGGGCTTTGGTTTTGCTTTTCCTTTTTTATACCCCCCTTTTTTTTTTTTGGTGGAAACTTGGTGCTACTGAATCAAATTTAAGCATAGCAAGGCATACAACAAATATAATTTTTCAATCCAATATACATGTACAAATATTAATTATATTCAAGCAGAATGTTGTGGTTTATCCCTAAATTTAAAACATTAATTTAAAAGCAGTATTATTGTACTAAGTATTTAGATAGAGCTAAAATGCTCTCAGAAGAGTGGATTGGGCTGAATGCACATAAGAAATTGTCCTTTATGACAGTACTTTCTATGTTTACGTGACTGTTACAAATATATTAAAGATTACAACATTGCAGCATGACTCCTGTGGCCTGTTCACTGAAGTCACTCTCTGTGCATATCCAAGAATAGTTTATAATCATGGGCTTGGTCTTCAAGAAACCCTGTAATTTGGCCACTCCTTATCTGGAGGATTCTCATCTTGCCCTGTAATGAGCCCGATGATCCGTTACAGCCATTGTTACTTTCTTACGCAACTGATGGAAGTCTTTGAGCCATGTTTCAGAGCTGGAGCAGATAAAAAGGCATTTCCTGAGAATACCATCATGACAGCAGGATATGCTTTCCTCCACTTATTGAGGAGAGAGAGCTGATTTTTTGCATTTGTAGAGACAAAGTTCTATAGCCTTATATTCCCTGAGAGACATACAAAGGGAACAGAATAAAAGTTGGAGGAGATTATACCACAGTATATGTACATGCTATAAATGGATGATGAAATCACAAGTGTATAAGCAGTGGGAGGCTGGCGAATGTGCACATATGAGATCAGTGTTTGAATTAGGTTTTTTTAGGTCATGCAGAGCATGGGACAGTACACTTACTTACCAATGCAAATATTTATTTAGTAGATGAAATTATAAAATTCAGGCTTAGGCAATATTACTTGTGCACTCCTGCACACAAATCACCCAAGCTGTGGTTTGAACTGTGCCTCTGGCAGGGCACAGTGTCACACCTGTAGCACAAAAACTGGATGGTGTGAGGAGTGCCAGTGACTCCAACGACTGCTTTGCAAGTGGTGACACCAGTGAGAATATGACTGTAGTTTTCCTTCTCCAAATTTCGTATCCTGCATTTTAAAGCTTGTAACGTTAATCAGAAAACAGATAGGGACTATCTGATCTTTACAGCAGACTCTCTTCTGAGTGTGTCAGCACGTAGAAACGGATTAGCTTTGAAGGAATAAAAATATCCTAGATGTTAGCCTTTCAGGCAGGAATGAGCATAGCGGGCCTGCTCCTGAGGAAGAAAGAGGCGGAAGTGAAGGGTGACCACAGCACAGGCCATGCAGTGCCCTCTCAAACCAGGCACAGTCCCGCAGGGCCTGAGCAGGGCCATGCTGGTGGCAGTGGCAGATCCCATCGACAATCCCAGACAAGGAGAGGTGTGGGGTCAGGCCCAGGGTCCCAGTCAGGAGCAGTAGGAGGCAGGGCTGGAGACCTGTCTGCCCCTAACACCGGTCTGAGGTCCATCTGGGAGACAGGGCCAGAGAAAGGATCAGAGACAAGCCTGGAGACAAGGCCACCTCCAGCATCCACCTGGGGACCCGCTGGGGAGGCCAGTCAGGATGTCAGGATGGCAGGGACAGAGCTGGGCACAGAGCTGGGCGCAGGCCTGCCCACAGCAATGCTCAGGCCACGGCTGAACTGGGCATGCTGGGCTGATGGGGAGGGGATTTGGCAGGGATCCCAGATGTGGCTTCTGGGGGAAATTAAGCCTCTGGGGGCTTGCCCGTCATTTTTTTTTTTTTTTAAATCAATGACATTAATTAAATATAAACATATTTTTACCATAGTTTTTACATTATAATTGCTCCCCCTTTTTAAAAGTAGTCTACTTATGACATTGTACAATCCATGTCCTAAATTAAGAACTACATTTACTACGTTCAATTAACAGTATTTACATTAGGTAAGGCTACTACTGAAGCAGCATTTTTTAAAAAATTAAATAACTGGACTTGAAGCAGTTACCGGCTAAGCACTTGAAGCACAGGCGTGCTGAGGTGATAATTCAGCAGAAGGCAGCAGCAGAGCCACCTCTCCCTCCAGGCAGAAGGAACGCCTTTTCCTTCTCTAGCTGCTACCACAGCACTCCTCAGCTGCTTCCATGAGATTCCACCATCTTGTTGAAGAATATTGGCCAAAAAATTCTTTAATTTGGCTCAAAAGACAGACCTGGGCAAGACACTGCCCCTGGCACCCTGAGAGCTCCTCAAACAAATGCTCGCTATCTTGTCACATAATTGCGGCTCTGGGGAACTGTTTCTTGCACCAGCCCTGACAGCATTTTTTGGCTCATTTAAAAGAAGCACACAGCCTGCTGTTACTAGATGATAAAGCAGACCACACTAGGAAGGTGGAGGATATTCACAGATCCTAGTCACCGGTGGTCACTGGTTCAACTAGCTGAGATCCTGATCACTAGCTGTAGTCCTGTTGATGAAGGTTAACTCAGGCAACTTTGCGCCCCATTTATTTGGACAAATGTGACACAGTATGAAGAGGTAAAAAAGTGCTACATCAAAAGTAGGTTTGGACAATAACAATCAGCCAGCTTTAAGATATACACCTGCATATTCACTGCAGCTATAGCACTATCATTATGTAGACTGCAGGAAAAAAATACCAAAATCTTATTCAACCAGAACCATTTAAGAAATAAATATATCACTTTTATTACATTTTTTTTCTCCAGTATGTCACCTTGCTTAATTGCTTAACTCTATGTCAAAAATAAACTCATATATAAAAGTGTCAGTATCTAAGCTTTTATCCACATACTAAAAATGACTTGCCATTGTTTTGCCATTTATTGGTAATAGTCTGTGCTACAAACTCAAACTCATGTTATTATTTGAATGTATCTGTTTTTACTTTAATGTATCCTGTATCATTGAAGAAGGAGTCAACAGGGCAGAAGCCATTTACATAATGAATGCATAATTGCACTGACTTTTTGTGCCATAGGAAAGAATGTTGAATTTAACTATTCACATTATGAGTGGAATTCAGAAATGTTTCTGAAAAAAATTTATTTCAATTCACTCAACGTACGCTTATTGCGTTGAGGAGGAGATGACCTGCGTACCTAGGAGAAATAACACCATGATATCTTGTTAGAACACTAGGCAGAAAAGAGTGGCTTATGGCATGATTTCAAGTGATCATAAATTTTTTCTGGACACAAGCAAAATGTAGATGCCTAAGACTCAGAGAGACTGGATTAAGAATGATTCTATGATTCTCTTTTGATGTTCTCTAACACTGGAGGCAACGGGCACCTCCATTTTGAACCAAAAATCTCTCTACTTGGCCACGGTTGCACAGAAACACATAGACTGAGTACTTAGCCCATGCTTAAGATTTGCTGCCATACAGAATGGGAAAACATCTTGAGCCTAAACTCCAAACCATGTGTAATGCAGATATTTGACATAGCATAAAGCTGCATACCCCTGTATCAAACACTAAAGGTCTCCTTGCTTCAGGAACATTGCTCTAGGAAAAGCATAGTGTGAGTAGCTGTCTTATAACAGCCTAGTGCCTACAACAGCTTTTGGAGAATCACAGAATCACACAGAATCACAGAATGTTAGAGATTGGAAGGGTGGGGAAGATGGCCTGCAGGTGTCTTGAATATAAGGGATTCCTATCTGCAAGCACTTCAACAAATACTGTCTGAATAGGTTGCCATAAGTGAAATGTTTAGTTACATTCTAATTATTGCATTTAAGTTGGACACTGTAAAAAACAAAGCCTGACTATAATTTTGTGAGAAGGACAAATCAACCTCACCGGGCAAACTGAAAAACTGGAAAGGCAATAAAGTCACTTATGCCAATAATTGATAGCTTTTCACAAGCTAACCAGCCATTAAAAATTGCCAGTCAAACTCTAGCATCAAGGATGTGGCTTTTCTAATCCTCTAATTTCTATTGTGTCTTCCTTCACAAGGCAATACTGCTGTCTTACCATAACTAAGGAGGTAAAAATCCTCACAAATTAAAGCATTGCCTAACTCAAGGATATCTGCAAAGCAGCATCAGCCAGTCAGCATAACATTCCAAACAAAATACATTGGGTCATTTGGTCAGCAGTAGCTGAGAGGCCGAAAACGCAGTTTTATCTTCTAATGGCTTCTTTCTCCATATGCTGTCTGGCTTGTCAATTTTATTTTTTTTGTTGTTTTGTCTTTTGCCAGTGCCCTTGTAAAAATACACTGTGAGACATATTAAGTATGAACTTTTATCACCAGGTGTAGCACATATTTGTCATATCATACATTATGTGTTTTACATATATCTTATACATTTTCTTCTAGGACTAGGTTTGTTATATTTGGACTTCTAACAGAGCACACTGCAGTATAACTGTATAATGCAACTTGTATCTGCTATTTGCAACCTGCTTTTGTAAGATCAATGCTGCATTTCAACTTCTAGAGGTCAGTTATGTAAGTCAATTTGTGCCCATTCACACATAGGGGAAAATGTTATTATACCTATAAAATAAAATGAAATAAAACTCAAAAGCAAGCATTCACCTAATGGACTTTTCTTCATAGATCCGAATCATTTCAAGGAGATCTCGGCTACTTTTGAAAATCTCTTGCTTCAGTGTTTTTTCAAAAGTAGATTTAGAAAAAAATTGAAATATTGACAGATAAATAGAGAAATTCTTCACCAACATGTAAAAGTCACAATTGGACAGTTTAGGTGACTTGAGGTAAACAAAAGCCAAACAAAATTTTAAAAAATGTTGAAAGAGAATTAAACTGTCAGTTTGCAACACCATGACCATGAGATTATCAGCATGTTCTTCTCACTATGCTGATTCAAGTATGGGATTTACTCAAGTCTTTGATTTGTCACAATTCTGTTTTGGCCAAAGAAGAAAGTTATTTCAATGTAGTGCAAGTTTGGCATGTCTTATGCTTTCAGCAGCCAGAATTTGAAGTGTTGAATGTTAATTGACTGTGTATTCAGTAAGGATTTGTAAACAAGTTCTAAATCTGAACATTTTGCATCTAGCCATGTACAGGAAAAATAATGAGAGCATATGTTTTCATGTCACAGTGCTCCAGGTTAAAATTTGTAGCAATATTATTCCATCAGAAAGAATTGCACCACCAGAGCCCATGGGCACAGATGTAAATATTTCAGAAAGTCTTAGCTGAAGACATGCTGCCACCATTATAATATATCCTGAAAGAAGAACTGCTTCCTCTACTTCTCAAGTCTTTTCTCTGAGGGATGTTAGAGAAGCTTTAACATAGTAATAAGATTCAATTATTTTCATTTTAACAGAAAATTTCTGCAGATACCTTACACAGCTGGCTGGCTATCAATGACTGATTTGGCTTTGTTGTTTCTATGGGTGAAACATTATATAGAAGGTTGTCAGAGGGTCTGTCTTAAACAGAAGTTTCAGTTGAAGAGCAAAGTAGGAAAGAAAAGACAAAATTAATTGTAACTGCCTCCAGATGTAGGGACTCCAGGATGAAATACTTGAACAATAATGTGCAATCTCTTCTCTAAAACTTCCTTGAACCAGATCCTTGGATGGCAACTAATTAAACATTAAAAAGAGTTTCAGGGCAATCTATAGGTGGTAAGCTGATTTCACCCCTGTTCACATTAGGTGAAACTAAAATAAAGAATAAAATTAACAGGATTATAGAATTAATAGGATTATGGATGATATAACAAAAGAGGGAAAAAATTAAAACACCTTTTCTACATGAAAGTTACACCTCAATGACTTACCCTGAGTTCTTACTTCTACTGAGTTCTTTGAATGAGTCAAAGGCAGACAGACAGAAGGTGTTTGCATTCCAAGCCCTCCAGTAGTCCCCATCCCTCCCCAAATTTTTGAAGAAAGTAAGCTGCTATACAATAACAAAGAAAGTCCACACATAACTAAATGCTTATCTAAAAGACAGAAAGCAAAGAACAGATGTAAATGATCAATTTTCACAGTAGAATGGCATTACCAGGGATCTGGGGATTTGTGATAATATTAATCGCTATGTTATTGATGTTACTTTAGAAATTCATGAATGATACAAAAAAGTGTAAGCAGTGTCAAAGTTTTACCATAAAACTAAGTTATTAAGCATAATAAATGCATTTTTTCCAATGGTGAAAAACTGTACAAGGACCTAACATGAGTGACTGGAAGACAAAATGTAAAATGTAATTCAAAGTACCTTGTTATAAAGTGAAGTACATGAAAGAATAGATCCTAACTTTGCATGTAAAAGAAACTGACTCTTGCCAGTCAGGAACAAGATCTTGGGACTAAGATGCATGAAAATGCCAACTAAACAGCTGTCAAATAAGTCAAATGCTGGACATTTTTAGGAAAGAGGGAGAGAACCAGAGAACATTATTATGATGTATCTACATCTTGACTACAGATAATTCTAGTTCTTCCCACCAAAAAGAGTACAGTGATGATCAAAGACATGGAATAGCTTGCATATGAGGAATAGATAGTTTTGTTCAAGCTGAGAGAGGCTGTGATAGCAATCCATAAAACACTGAATGCCATGTGGAAGGAGAACAAGAAGCAATTGTTTCCTGTTTCCTCCAATAAAAAACTATCAAATGAAACATCAAATGAAACTAACAGGACACAAGCTCAAAAACCGAAGAGAGCACATTTCACGCAATGCTGAATTAACCTGTTGCACTCTAACACATATTTTTGTAGATAATAAATATTTTTGTCAAGTAAGAAAAATCTACCAAGAGCTATTAAAGAAGCATCACACCAGACTCCTGAAGTCTCAGGACCATAAACTGAAAGATTAATTTTTTTTAAGTGCCACATGTTGTATTCTTTCTCTGTTCTTTTAATCTTCCTGAGGAAGGAGTATAAAACTATGGGAACCACAACAATGCCTAGAAGGACATTTACTCTAATCTAGTATAATTGTTGCATTATGCTCAAATCACTTTTACATTTAAAGAATCTTTACCAATATGCTAAGCCCCTGCAGTAACATTTTTAAAAATAACAATAATAAAAAACTACTCCTCTCCAAGAAGGTTATTTTTTGGTTTTTTGTCCTCACCACTTTAAACTCTGATCCTTGTGTTGTGAGAATGTTTTCTTTCAGCATATCTAAATCCAGATTTCTCATAGTATTACATTTGAAAATGTCCTGGGAATTCCTTAATCATGGGATCTCTGGTCAGATTTGGGGAGTTTGGAGATATCTATACTTATTTACCAACTAAGTGCTATTGCCATAATACGTGGTACCACACATGTATACAGGTAAAAAGTGGAGGACAAAGTCCACTAGACTGCACCATGCTAATCTTTGCCAGGGATCATCCTGGTCCTGCAAAGAAAACATATTCTTTTTTGAATCCTAAGGTTGTCAGAACTACTGTGAACTAACAGAATAAAACTGAGGAATTTTTTTAATAGTCTATGTCAAATAAAATTAATTCATCATAAACTTATTTCACATTGACCTAGAAACTGGAAATGACAGCTCCGTAGTTAAAATATCTTGGTCAATAAAGACATGCAAATATTTGGCATCAGTTATGTTAGTAAACAATTTTAAGTGCCTTTGTGGTTTCCTTCTTGACCTTCACCTGCCACATTAAAAATGTGCAGGATGTGCAGCTACAGACCTGCCAGCCTTGTGCAGAGATCTGTGAAATCTAAATGGCACAAGCAGCCTATGCTACCTTAAATGTCTTTATTGAATGCTTGTCCACCAGTTAGAGTTATACTTTAGGTACTCTCAAGCCACTGGACTCTAGAATAAATAACTGTATGAAACTGTTAAGTAGTCTAGAGATGCAATTTCTGCATGAATCTATGCACTTTAGAAAAAGCAGACACATAAAAGTAATAAATAAAATTTAAAAAATATTAAAGGGTAGTTTGATTTTGTGGTAACTTTCTTTTTATCCAAAGCAAACCATTTATATCTATGTGCCAGCTGATATGTGCCCAAGCAAGAAAATGGCAGCTCTCAAACGCTATCTCTTCAACTGAGAAGCACTCATTCAAAATTACCTCAACAATAAACTGAAATTCCTTAATAGCATTTTATAGTAGTTTAAAATTTGCAAATCAAACTTGACATAAGGAGTTAGCATTGCAGTTCTTTACAGTTTCAAATCAATAATCTACTGCCTTTCACTCTCACCTTTCAAACCAATTGTGTCTTAAATACTGTTGCCCTCCACCCTATATGAAAAATAATTTAATTTTACAGCACTTCTTTTGGAGAGAGAGGTTTTTTCATCATTTGGCTATAAAATCCAATATGCTTTTAAAAATCTCTTGGTTTACAGTAGACTCCCCTAAATTAAGGAACATTCTTACAAATAATTGTTAGAACAGCCTAGTTATAAACAAACATTGTGAAATATTTAAAAGGCTAGGAATTATTTTGCTAATGCGCTTTATGAGTATATTAATTCTGTCATAGCTTATCAGTTTATCTTCAACGTCAGATTCCACCCTGCAAGCCTTCTGGGTACTCAGTACACTACTGGTAAAAGATTTTCAGAAATATGTTGAGTTTGCATTTCCTTGTTTCACACCAGCATAGATTTGCACTGCACAGTGAAAAAAGCATTTCTCCAGAAGAGATATCGACAAAAAAAAGAACAGTTTTCCCTCGAACCTGCTTGCCAAAGCAGTACTGTCCTGGTAGAAATGTTCTCTACTTTTTAGCAAAAGAAAAAAGACAATTTGCATATATAACCTACAAATAATATAGAGGAGTACTACTACTAACAATAATATGCAAGATATATCTCTGAATTTGCCAAACCCCGGGAAGGTAGTGAGTTCAAAAGTAATGAAGCCACTTGTGCTTTTCTTGTAAGTATTTTGAAGCTAATATGTTACGAAAGACAAATAGGTCTTAATGAGCAAATCAGGTATGGAGAATGGGTTTCACTAGATAATCAACAAAGACATCATCATCAACAATAAAACTACAGCAATTTAAAAATTCTATATATTTAAAATTCGGTGATTATAATCACTGTGTTGCAAGATGGTTTCAAACAACAACAGGAAGAAAAAAAAAAAAAAGGGGGGGGAGTAAAACCAGACGGATTACTTCCCAGTAAGGAACATAAGATACTTAAATGAGGTAAGTTTAGGTTCAGTTAAAAGAGAACATGAATTTCAAGGATGCTGAAAATCCATCATGAGATAATCACTAGGATGTCTGGCACATCAGATGCCAAAAGAACGAAAAGGTAGACCAAGTGAGCATACAATATAAGCAAAACATACAGAGTTTGGAAAAAGGGAAAACAAAAAGAGCAAAGTCTGGAAATTGAGCTGTATTATATTCATCTACATACACAGTTGGAGGTATTTTGTAATAAATGTATTTCCACACCTAAGAAAAACAGCATAGGATCCTTCACCAAATTAATAGCCAGCTAGTTTTCAAAATATAAATAGCTTTACACCGTTTGGGTATTTTCTAGTAAGCATTTCATCACAATCTCAAATGATCTGATAAAATTAAATCCTACTATTTCATTCCTATTTTTTAGTCCTACAAGAAAAGGCATACTGGACCAAATAAAAGGTCCACCCCAGTCCAGTAAATTTCCAACAGCAGATACTTAAAGAAGGCACAGAAGAACAGTGCAGGGATATTTTCCTTTCCCTTACACTCATTCTACATCATTATGAAGGAGTAGATTATGGATTGCAGTTATTGCTAGAACACCAGCTTCAGAGATCACTCTTAAAAGACCATTCATACCATATGGAAGAGTAACCGAGCATATTTTTGCCTATTTTGACATAATATAAACTCAATTTAGTTTTTAAAATTTTTAATTAACTAATTAAAAAAACAAACCCAGAGCATTCCTGGCAGTAATAAAACCTTAGATTCACTAAAATACATCCATTACTGAACACTTTGTTAACACTTCTGTGCACACATTCATATTTTGCTGTATGATTAACTATTCAAGTTTTCCTTACAGGAACAGACAGTTCAAACACAATTAATAAGAAGCCTTGAATAATTTGCATATTTATTAGATAACTTGAGTTGCTCTTCAGGCAGAATAAAGGTTCACAGAAATGGGACATGTGCACGTCTCCATGAAAAGCACTGAAAAATATTGTCTATTTCAATAGATAAATAGCAATTCCCAAACACACTGTAAACCAATACACAGTGCAGTTTCAATAACCAGGTGTGTATTTTGTGTAACTTCTGTACTGTGGATTTTGTTACACAGTAACAGTAGACAAAAAACAAACTCCTTAATCTTCCAGTTAGATTGTTGCCAGAAAAGTTGTGTGATAGATAAATTAAGACTGACATATAAGTATAAAGACGCAAGGATGGGTGTATGCTTATAACATGTGCATAGGACTTCAAAAGTTTACATTTAAAACCTAGCTCTGCAGCAAGCCTCCTTTGTGAGCCTAATTCTATGAACAGCACCGGAGTCATTATCAGAGTCGCAACACTTTCTAAGAGAACAGACAGCAAAGCATGTCAGATGTAGTGATCTTCTGAAAATGAGGGCAGTAAGCACCAAAACGGAAGACCGTGAACATGACACCATACTCAAGAGAACTCCTTGGATCATCAACTCTAGTCATCTGCTAATGAAGGCAACCTATAACACAATCTTTTTTATAAACTGTTACAGATCCACTGAAACAAGTCAAGGTTTTGCCTTCTTTCTTCTAGAAGGCTGTTCCAAATTTCACCGCATTCACAGTTCATGAAAACCCCAGGTTTCCTCTAATTTCCTATTTAAATTAATCTGTGTCCTTGTGCCAACAATAATTTAACTCAAATACATCTCATCCCTTCCCCCCACTGGTGATTAATCATACCTTTTTCAATCTCCATTTTGCAAGACTAAGCAAGCTAACATCCTTTTCCAGACTCTCCTCAAAGAATAGTTTCCAGACATTTGACATTCTTTCTTTCCACCTGTTCCAATTTTATAAATGTATTTTTCTCAGTCCTGAGCATCAAGACTCAGAGACCTTAAGAGACAAGTATGTCTCTACCTCCACTAGAAGTGCTTTGTTCAAAACGTGCCTGGGTAGCATTTGCTATATTCATAATCACATATGTACATGTGTTTTATACTCTGTCTTGTATAGATAAGGAGTCATTATCTTAGCAACTTGCAGTCCCTAATTCATGACCACGTTCCCTTTGCTTCTAATACACTTCCCTAATATTACCTTTACTCATCCAGTTTTCCTAACAAATTATATTATGATTCTCCTTTCTGATGAGGTTATCTTGTGACCTTAGTCATTTTTACTCGCATATGTCTACTTCTGCCCATTTTATTTATGACAATATTAAACAAAATGGTCCAAAGATGGCGCTTTGAGAAATTTCTATGTAATTACTTCCTTCCAACCCAACCGTTCCCCTTTCAGCTTCACCTAACGTAGCCATTTTTAACCAGATCTTTACACACACAATAGTATTTGTATTAATCCTCAGTTTCTGTTGTTGAACTAATAACCTCTCATGAGGTACTATATTCATAGACTGAATTGTATTCTAGATAGATGAGATCAGCTGCAGTTCACTTGTCTGGAAAATCAGTTATCTTCTCTTAGGAAAGTATTGTATTAGCCTTGCACATTCTGTATTTGGTAAAACCATGTTGTATCTTACCTCATTTTTATTTTCTTCCATACTTCAAGCTCTTCTTCACTTCTGTAACTGTTTAAGAATGCTCTGTATTGTTAAGGTTATATTAACAAGTCAGTAGCTGTTAAATTAGTTTTTTGTTTTCTTTAATGTATACACATATACATGCTACATTTCTCACTTTCCAGTCATACTGACCACTTCCACAGATACTCTTATACATATTCTTGACAATAAATGAGCAGTTTTACATGCAAGCATCTGCAGTACTCCAGGCTAGAGACCATCCAGTCCTAGACACAAAAGTATGGCCTTAAATCAGGTATGTAAAATAAAAGAGATCTTCTTCTGAAAATCTGACCTCGAGTATCAATATTGAGTACTCCAAAATGGGTCTACTTCCTCTGCAACAGATTTCATCTATCTATAAATAAGAAAATAGATAATAAAATAAGTCTTTATATGTCTGAATACATCTCTAAAGTTTCCAAATCACCGTGCATATAGGATGTTAGAAATGTTTCTCAAATGGCTTCAAAAATTATCTAAGATTTGAAAAAAAGTGCTTCACAAAACCTGAATGAGCTCAGTCTGTGTGTTATTTATTACCAACCAAACAAAAACAAAACAAAAACCAAACAAAAACCAAACAAACACCCCCACTCCCCCCC
>NW_010130272.1:36063-41127 GCF_000699245.1 Pterocles gutturalis
CCCCCCCCCAGAAAAGAAACAAAAACACTCAGAGGAGACCTGATTACAGCATTGAAGTACAGAAAGAATTTCAGACTTTGGAATACTTAAGCAAAGTAAAAAATGGCAGTGACTAAAAGGCAAAACAGATTAATTTAAATTAGAAACAAGATGCATATTTTTACTGGGGAAGGTGGTTAATGAATGGAACAAAGCCTCAATAGACACCATGAATTTTCTATAACTCCTACTATCATCAAATCAGAAGCCTCTTGGTATAACAGGGCACAGTAGCCCTGGCTCTAGCAGCATGCTAAAATGATTGTACAGCTTTGGAGTCTCTAATAATGTTAGCAGAATCCTAGAACCAGGGCTGGTGAGTTCTGTCACACATTTGAAGAGCCAGCAAGCAGAGCTGTAGTGATCAGCACTATCCAAGAGATGGACCTACCTAAAAACACTCCAGACCATAATAAACAAAATTGTTCATGAAAATCAAGGTAGAATGAATTTCAGTCTGGGTAGCACAAGAGCATTTCTCCTTAAACTTTTCTAGATAAACTTCTGAAAACTTATGGCAAAGCAGCACTCATCTTTAATTAAATATAAAATAACACACATTAAATATACAAAAAGCTGAAAGATCAGAGATTGCCAGCACTGATGGAGAAAAGAATACAAATAAATGCAATCTCAGCTGAGTGTTTCAAAAACAAAAAACCCAGTAAGATACAGGTATTTCAGAAACAGCATTATAAAAAATTAAATGTGCTTGAAATAAAACATCAGAGAGCATGAAAAAAAATCAAAACTCATATCTTTATGAAATACAGTTCCTTTATGTATCACAAAACAGATACAGTTTTTAAAAAGGATTTATAAATCACAGTGTGTATCGGTGATGTCTATCACGAAGAGTGACATTTTAAAGCATTGTATGGTCAACCTGAAAGAGGTACTCCAGAGCACAGAGAAGTGATGGAAAAAGAACCCCACCTGCGGATGCATTTCAGCCCATATGACCCATGTGCACATAAGATGCCACACCTTTTCTGTTGCACAAGGAGACAAAGGATTACCTGTCATAACTCTAACCACTTTTTAACATGATAAAACTACTGTCACCCTGTTTATTCTGGTTGCATGCCTGTGTGGAAAGGAATGGTAACTTCAGGTTACAATTACACTGAGAAATTAAACAGTGCTGGAGAACCGTCCCAGTCACTGTAGTTCGATTTTCTTTGCTGTTAAACTGCTGCTACCAGACTTTTGGCCCATGCTGACATCTTCTCACCCAAACAATTCTTGGATACAATTAGATAGTGTGGGACAGGGACTATTCCCATCTAGGGACCATTCTCAACAGATAGTCTGGAGGCAGGCAACCTGCTTTGGACCAACAGAGATTCTGACAGTGTGGACATAGACTTCTTCATGCCAGTTTGACTCAGTATGTGGTAAAGGGAGACAATTGTTTCGTTCCAGACTTAGTTGTCTTAGACTTTGCTTAGTTGCTCCTAATTCCTTTTCTGCTAAAAGATAGTAAGCAGGATTGAGCCAGTCTCAGATATAAACATTTTTAAAACACAAAGGGAATTCAGAGTTACATCTGAACTGCACAGAAATAGCTGTTCTCTAAAGTAAAAAAACAAAATAAATATATAGACACAAGTAACAGAACTCAGACTCAACAAGAAATTGCTGCATTTTAATATAAATTAATCCAATAAATATAAGTGAATTTCTGTACTATTGCAATAAATACTGATGAGGATGCAAGATCTAAGATGTAGGAGGTGTGCACATTTATGAGAAATGGCATAGTAATAAAAACTTTTCAAACTATTAATTGCACTTTACTTATGCTAAGGTGGTGTTACATACCTGATGTGCTTAATAGCTGAATCACCATCTTGAACACTCAAAGGGATGCACTAAAAGCAGTAACAGATTTAGTGATAGTTTTCATGTTATAGTTTAGGTTCCATCTGTTGATTTTCTTCCCTATGTAATTGCTCTTTTAGTTATTTTAAAAATGCACTGAAGTTCAAGTTTGATACTTTTAAAATATGTTCAGATGTTCTAATCAGAAGTTAAAGTAATCACTTTAATCATATACAAAAATATCGCCTCTATTAAAGCTGCACTGTACCAGTGGCAATACATATTCATGTATTCATGAATTCAATATTCATTCTTTTTCAATTGTTGTTTATTTTATCATTCACCACAGCTTTTATTCAATATATAGAGACTTTCCAAAGGTGGAGTTTAGTGTTTGGGATGGACAAGGCAATACACTATTGCTAAGACTCTGCTCAGAAGTGATAAAACCCTGTTCGGTCACACAACCAACAGAACACAGCAGTCTTGTGACTTTTTTACCACGGCAAACTACATTGCTCTGGCAGCTGGCCAGCTCAGTTGGGAGCCCCTTCCTGGGCAGGGCTGTCAGGATAATACACAGCACAGGGGGTAGCAAGAGCTAGAGCAGGGGCCCTTTGTACCAGCAGCTATATCTCTCTAATTCAAGAAAGCTTGACGTTGAAGGTCTCTAGGTCATGCATTGTATAGTAAACAGTGCTAAGCATAGACTTGAGCCTTATTTTGTGATCATACATGCTGTATAATTGTTAGCAGGCTTCCTCACATAGATATGGCACAAGCCATACCAGGCACTCAGAAATAGCTTGTGAAATAGCGCAGGCAAAGGGTTTGTCAGTGGACCATTCTCAAGACGCAGAGTACATAAATTCACCCTGTTCTGGGGAGGAAAAGATTTAAACCGTATAGGTGTAAGCCTGACCACAACACTTAGGGGCAGAGAACAATCCATCCACACTCCATCCACTAGCTTACATGTAGTCCTACTGCTTGTAGCAGTAGCAATTTGACAAGAGGAAGGAAGTAGCCTTACAGCAAAAAGGAAAGGTTTTCTCCATGTTTCACTTACGGCTGACACATACATCTTCATGCACCAGTAGCTCCATGCACCAGTTTGCTGCTGTCCTTCCTGTTGCCAAGGCCTCTGGCTGCCAGTCTAAGCATAACCAGTATTCACAAGGACATGCTGGCAACACATGCAGAAAAGTGACCAGTCATATATATAAACATTTATATAGGGGTAATGTAACAGGAGAGAATAAGTGTTTCCATTGCTTCAGACCCCTGATTTAGCATAGTGCTACACTGGATGATCTGGTTAGATGCAGCCTTATCACAATCATCATTCTTCATCAAGTTTATCCAAAATAATACTCATGTTGTTGGTTGATGCATCCCTCTGCATAAAAGCATTAAGCTAATGCAAGAATAATACAAAGAGTGGACCACCCAAGACTGCTGAGGAGAGCAGGTAAACAGCCACACATATCAAGACATGCTTCTTATAAAATTCTCCACTGAAAGAGAGAGAAAGGGAGGGAGAAAACTGACCATTCGGTTCACACCTCTCCCACTGCAGAAGACAGCAGCAGGCCAGGGATAAGTTCTGACATGGGCGATGGAATGAACAGGAGTATTCAATACCATCATAAAACTTAAAGCTTAATATGTTTTCTAGATCTGGGCAAGGTATGTGTATTTATTGAAGTGTTACAGTGTCAGCCTCTGTCCGCTGCAGCTGTTCGTCAACTCTGGAATTTAGTAAGTCCCACTGCACCTTACTTAACTGCAAAAGTTCAAAGAAGGGAAGCTGTTAAGGGTGCAAACCAAGTGGATGCTGCTGCTTCACTGGCCAACAAAGTAGACCATTCTCACCCCTGAGACCAGTAACAAAAGGAAAAGACAACAATAACAACAACAAAACTCAACACCTATAAAGAGGGTCTCAAGAACAAAGCAGTTTACCTACAGCCTCATCAGTAACCGGAGATGAGTCCTTGGCAGAGAGGCACAAATTATAATGAGCAGGCTATCTTCCCCACCATGCAGCTGACAGCGCTGACTCAAATTAACTAAATCTTGCAGGGAGGCAGAAAAAAAAATAAAACAGAAAAATAAAAAAGAAAAAGATACTTTATTCACAAAGGTAAACCCCATGTGAATTGGTCTGTTTTCATTTTATCCCTTTGCTCCCTGTTACAGAACTTCTCGGATGAATAAATCATATTTTGTTTTGAAGGTTTTAGCTTGGAAACACTTTAATCAAGCACTGTTGTGGTCTCCTAGAACTTGCAAGTGCAGAAGGCATCTAGACCTCGTAGGATAATAGACAGGACAGGCTGCAAGCTATGTGTACTTTGCAGGGAAACACGATGTCACTTTGCATGTACTCTGAGCAGATACACGCTCTCGCTGTCCATGCCCTGAGCTGTGCAGCTGTTTTTGTGCAGACCCAAGCTCCAGCTGTTTTCTCAGGCATATTTCCTCTGCCATGACACCATACAAACTCAGCACACCTGCTGCTGGTGTGAAGCATGGGCAAAGCAAGCTGGTATCTGCCTGCAGAAGAATGCATTGATGTACCTCAGTAGTGACCAGGCCCCATGCTTTGTCTTAAAGGGGAGAGAAGATAACAGAACCTGCCCTGAAAGAAATGCACTTGGAAGCAACCAAGAGGAGTTTAAAATGTTAACTGCTGTTTTTGCTATGAGGAGAACTTTGAGTCCTTGTAAAGAACGTAGTTACAAAGTAAATGTCCTAATTAGCTTTTCTAAAAGAGAATTTTAAAATATAATGTTCTGTGTTGGTGTATGAACGTTTCCTCACAATAATTACTCACAAATTCAGACATTAAAAAGACAAGGAAGAGCACAAAGTGCAACTATCTCTCAAGACTACGGCGTACAACAGCTCATCAAATCAATTGTATTTGTTCTGTGCTTAGTGTGACAGAAGGCAATAAGAAACTTGACTTTAGCTTGAGAAACCATTAGTGAGATTACATCATTAACCATTGGAATGGGGTTGATCTGGCTTTGCATACGGTCTGTAATTACCCTGCAATGCAGTAAAAAAACAGCAGGAAGCTATCTGCAATATATCCTGCTTACAGGTGTCCTGTGGCAGTCAGCACTCTGTTGTCCTGCTGATGATGTGCTGACTGGCAACGCTCACAAGCGTGGCTTTTCTGTCCCACTCTTT
>NW_010130272.1:41150-48050 GCF_000699245.1 Pterocles gutturalis
ATATATTTTACTCTGAGTCTTAATTCTGAGTGCAGGGACATGGTTCATCCTGCAGAATTTCCAGAGCCCGTGAGAATACAAATTCTCTCCCCACAGATGTGTGTTGTAAACACTGTGCTGATGTCTTCAAGCTCGAGAACAATGCTCAAATGACATTCTTGGGAAGACAAAGAAAACAAAAATTCAGGGCCAGGGCCAGGATCTGGGGCCCTGATCTGGACTTCCCAGTCCAATCCAGGAGAAGGAGGAGGATGAGGAAGAATTCTCCAGCAAATTCATTCACTCTGTGGGAAAGGGATGTTCCCTGGAAAGAGGCAGGGGAAAGGAGGAGGAAGGAAAAGTACAAGTTGAGAGTGTTGTTTCCCAAAAAGGTTAAGACTTTCTTGATAGATATATATAAAATATGGTTATAAGTTAGTGTAGGGCATAACATGAGGGCTTTTCCTAAGACTCACTTTTAATCTTTTGCATAAAACTCCATCTTGAATGTTTGCTGTCTATACTTCTGCCAGGCCTGAACGGAGAAAGACAGTTTCTTCTTTCAAAGGTTCAAAGGTAGGGTCTATACTTGTAATTAAAGCTACCTGTGGAGAAAGAAATACTTCTCTGCATAAGATGGAGACATTGACCAGGACTTCACAATCTTCTGGTTATGCTGCTGAGAAGTACTGAATTTAAAAAATAGTACATTAGCCACTACAACTAGAAATATGGCGTGGATACTGAACAGCTGTAATAAGAATTCACCACTGATTCTATATTTGAGTAAGACAAGCAACAAATTTGATGAGATTTAGAGTCTAGATGACGCATTAATATTATTTCAATTCATATTTAGTTTGGTTCCTAGTCATAGACCACAAGCCGTTTACAGTAGACACTAGCAAAACACAGACCAAAGTGCTGTTCCAAAGCACTTCCAATTTAAACATAAACCAAATCATAACACAGACTAACAATGTCAGTGATTCAGGAGAAGGGTCAAAGAGCCCCACAGATGGTAGATGAGAAGTCATTTGGTCCCAATACAATCTCCACACAATCCTTGTTCTGTTAAGTACAGGAACTGAAACCTGTAGTCTATATTTATCTGGGTGTTATTTTCAGAGATGCATATAAAGTTGGATATTTTGTTCAACTTCTGTTTACAACATGTCATATTCCATAGTGGCGGATGCTTCAAAATGAAAACTCTTTTCCTTCAAAATCAAAACTCTTTTCCTTCAAAAAAATGTTGTTTCAAGAGTTTCCACATTTGGACCAGGAGCTTGTTATGAAAAGGGTAGTGTAATCAAGGGAACGTTAACCTTTTCCTTCTGGAACTGACATATGGTGTAGAAAAATTTAAATGTAATCACTTGCAGACAGTGCTGCCAAAAATCATCTACCAATTAAGACTGGGAAATGGAGAAGGGGTTAGAAATTAACTTGATGAGACTTAAGCTCTGACCAGGAGTCATTCTTGGAAGATAGCTACCACTTACATTATATGTATTTGTAACGTCAGAAAGCACTTTAGCTCTCATTATAATATTAATTTAATAAAACAATTAATGTTAGTGAATACATATAACATATTGACATATCCTTTGCAATATTTCGCTGCTCTGTTATGAGATGAAAGGTGCTTTCAGGATCATCTTGTTTTAGACTATCTACAGCTGTTCATCTGTGATTTTTATTCAAGATCATGAGACAATAACCAGATGTCTTCAGATAGGTTTTACATATTTGTCAGGTGCATGCCCTTGAAAGTATGTTGACAGAAAAAGCCAACTAAAATTATAGGTTTTGAAAGTATCATATAAGAATTCAAGTTACATTTTAATTAAATGAATAAGAGAATCTGGATCTTTTCTGAGCCCTTGAAGCAGTCTGCTATTAAATAAAATGGACCAAGGCCCATTTCCTGGCCCTTTGGCAAAGGGCACAGCATGGCTTGAGCTCTGATGCTACGTTCTCCTTTCTCCCCTCACCCAAAGAGAGGGTGGCCCACCCTGTGCCAGAGCTATGTCAACAGCATGCTAATAGATGAACTGTATGGTCAGTCATGTGCCAATTCTCAGATTTGTGACCTGGCCTTGCTTACATCTCTAGTCCAGATGCAGGTCATATAAAAGTATTACCTTTCTCAGTAGTAAAAAAAAAAAAAAAAAAAAAAAAAGCAGATTACAAAATATTTTTACTTTGGGGCAATTTTTTAGCCAAATGAGCAGCCAGTCTTCCTACAGCCTTATGGTTACCTCAACTAGTATAGTCTAGTATTTTCGAAACCAAACAAAACATTAAAGGCCTGTCTCTAGAATACCTTGGTTTGAACAGTATCTTTCCACTCTAACAGCATTTCACTAGACAACACACTTAAACACAAGCAGCAGAGAGAAAAATGAGCAAACTAGAGAGCTATGAAGTGGTAGCAAAAGCAATACAGGTAGTTCCTGGCATGATCATACCTCTTCAGCATCACAGTCAATTGGTATTTCACCAGACCTCCACTTTGAATTTCATAGCTGCCCCTGGAAGCTTTCAGGAATCAGAAGACTGGTAAAATATTGCATCATCTCCCACTGCTGTCTCCACATCATCTAAGATTGGGATTCAATCCGCTATCACTTTAAGTTTCAGATATTAAAAAAATGAAATAAAATAAAAGGAATAGTAAAATCAGGAAGAACATATGAATAATTGTAGTAGCTTCCCTGTCTTAGTCGTCTTCTTGTTATTTTCTTGTATAACTTGGATATTAAAGCTCCTTATTTCAGTTAGAACCCAGACATGGTAACCTGGCACAAATTGCTACCCATGGGGGCCACCGGACATGTTAGTTCACATGAAAAGGCAAACAGCATGGGGCCAAATTAAGTGTGGAGCTTCATACACTGACTGCACATGTCTCATGCCACCACTGATTTACTCATATGTGCTGTCAATCTCTACTGGCAATATATGAGAAGTAAGAAAACATTTGGAGGCAGCATAATTTGCAAGTTTGGTGGTACTCTGTTTACTTAGACACAAATAAACTGTAATAGGATAAGCATGTGCATATTTCCTGTGCTGTTTAGCTTCCCCTGGGCTTCATCCAATTTCAATTCAAGTCAGTGGGAATCTTTCCACTTTCTTCAATGGCAGTTGGCCCACATCCTCTATAAAAGCCATGCTGCACTGAGAAGCAGCGGTTCTCCATAAGAAAAATATTAAAGGGTTAGAGTCCACAAGGAAAAGGCATGAGATGTCCTGCAAACATGCTGATAAGAAAATCACAATTAGAAATGAGCAATTTGATCAACTGCAAGCCATGTTTATCGGGGACATAGGGATTCAAATTTACACAAACACAGTACTTGTTGCACTGAAAAATTAATTACTCTGTTGGCAAATTTAATCTTTCAGGTTAGATGAACTCTGCCTGTTCCAGCTTAATAGTATCTTCACCTTATTGATCAGGTAATTTCAGTGGAATGTTTGTTCACATAGTGGGTTTAATAGTGAAATTGAGCTTGTCCAACTAGGAGGGGGTGGGAGCACACTTTCGATTGAGCTAAATTGGAAAAATAGGGGCTTTTCATCACTGAAACAATGAACAGTAACAACAATTGTGGCTGGAAGTGGAAGATTGATTTTCATGTGCCTTTAGTTCCCAAATGTTACTTTGACAAGAATTAATTTGTACTCAGAAAAATGCTGACAAAACATCTTTTTGTTTACATTTTTGGTTAATATAATTCACAACATCAAAACTGTATGTTTTTCAGCAAACTAATTTTCCAGAAAATCATCCATCTCTAGCCACAACAGATTAATCACTAATATTTTCTCACTTGCACTGTCTTAAGATTAAAAGAAAAAAACCCCTACCATCTATACCAATAAATGACTACCAAAGAAGATAACCAAAACGATGATGTAGTATAGTTCTATGGTACACTGAAAATTAGTTTAGAAGAGTTATGTACCCAAGCATAATTAGTAAGGAGCAGAATGCAGGTCACCAGGTAATACCCTAGATCTGAAGTCATGCATACTGTACTATTCCATATATTATGGCATAGAGCAGCAAAAAAAAAATATTTGGAGGGCCATCTAGTGTCATTCAAGTGAAATGCAAAATATTTAATTTTTTCAAATGCATGCACCTGTTCTCTCATAGAACAACTAAAAAATTCACAAATATTGACTTTTGTTTTAAAATAAACTGATCATCACCACCTCCAGAACATCACTGACATTTTTCAAGGAAATTGTATTCAATTTAGCTGTCACAAATATATGAGACTTTATATCAGAAAATGATGGAAGACAATATCACTAAAAGGAAAATACACACGGAAAACAACACAAGTGAAATTGCTGCCATTGTAAGACTCGGCAACTGACACTAAAATGTCAAGATGTAATGAAATATAAATTTGCAAAATAGGAAATCAGGAAGATAGTGTGATACCAAATCTGAGTGAGGAAAGACAAATTCATCCAGTCACAATGTAGCAACATAGCAAGAGAAATGTGTTAACTGTAAATGTGTTCTGAGCCTGAAAGAATGTTCATTTTATAGCTATTATAAATGTGAGTGAATGGAGAAGTAAATGAATAGTATCTGTTGTAACCATCTTAATTTCTCTCCACTAAACACACATGCACAAACACCCCTACTCGCTATAAGGCCAGAAGGAACAGCTCTGATTACCTGCTCTTACTTTGTAAAATAATACAGGCTGCAGAACCTCAGTGTACTCACCATACATACATCTTGTATAAGAAAATAATTACTTTTGCATGTCTTCATAGTTGTTTTACCTGCACATGAAAAGACTTTCATATGTGATAATTTAATTTTCTGTTTTTCAGATAAAATATTTTATCCTAGTGAGAAAATACACCGAAAGAATAATTGTAAAGCAGTAATAACAGTTTCCTTTACAGCATACTGCTTGCTCACTTTGGCTGTATTACTATACACCCTTTACTTCAGAAATGCTTGGAGGCAAACAAATTACCTTAGTATTTATCTGAGATTATATACAAGGCTAATGGCTATAGCAGCCTTACATTTAAATTAAGGATTTAAACTTTACAGCTCCAGGCCTATGATGGTATATAAAAATTCCTATTAAAAACTACAGCTGCTTTCCGATTTGACTAATGAACTCACAGTGGGATTTATTGTGTTTGTAAAACTTCTTTTTTCTTGCACATTTTAACATAAGTTAGCAGGAAAAAAACCACATACAGCTTCATTAGTGAGTGCCACAATTTACTGTGGTGTCATTTTCTCCATTTAAGTTTTTCTGTTAAAAAAATAACAAATTCACACTTCTTTGTCAGTGTCATTGCTCAAGTACGAAAAAATTGAAGATGGGAAGAGTTCTGTGATGCTGATGGCATGGCAAGGAGGTTTTTCCATTAGACAATATCTATGGAGCATACCTTTATCATAAGACAGACATTGGGCAAAACAATGAACCTGCATCTGAAACATGCCATTTCCTTATCAGATTCAAAACTAATTAAGTAACTGTTTTCTGTTTCCAGTCTGACAAGATGAAAATGACAGCATAAGAATTTTACCATTAAGATACCAAAAATCTCACAAGAGCAGGTAATGAGTTTTGTACCAAATCTGAATCTTAGGCCTTATTTCACCTTGAATCCAAACACCCATTTCATATTTAGATCCATGTACTACTGAATTCCTAAAACATTTGCATTTTTTCTTGAAACTGCATCCAAATCCAGAAAAAGGCCAGTGATCTCCCTTCTGAAACAGCCACAGTGGTAACATAAAGCCCCATTCCCTGGGTGTTCACACCACCACACTGCAGATGAATCCCCAGTGTGACTCCTCCTTTGAAAGACCGAAGCTTTCGTTCACAAGTGCAGTAATGGACTATCAGGCTTGTGCAACAGCCACACACACCAACTGTCAACAGATACAGCATCCACCTCCTACCCACGCTGTGGCTTAGAGAGACAGCTTGCACTCCCAGAAGGGGTCCCCAGGGTCATTAACGGCAGTAAGCCAAAAGCAGGGTGCAACAATCAATTCTGTGTATCATGAGTTCAGGTCAATACCAACTGGTTGCACCAGGTGCTCTGCCTGATGACACATGCTCACCTTCCCATCACCTTGGCTGTAACCTGCTTCCATACACCAATGGGTTCTCTGCCTGCTCAGTCTTCCCTAACCAGCTGCAAAGATCAGATCCATCAGTGTCACAACTCTGCTCTCTGCTATATATGAAAGTAGAATCACCTATTTTTAGAGCAGAAACTAAACATCAACAGGAGTACAAAATGCTGTCTCCCCATCCATTTTCACCCCTGTCTTTTGCCCTACTTTCATCTATATAATTCTCAGGACCATTCTCTGTGGTCACCAAATGCTTGTTGCCTCGGTGGGCTTTGACTGTTTGCCACAATGAATATAAAGTTCATTCACAATGAACAAGGAGGTAGGGAAATAAAAAAATTTGCTATTCAAGAGTGACCTTGGGGGTTCAGGACAGAAGAGTCTCCAGGGATTTTGGCCAAGGCAGCTGGGTAACAGGCTTAGGAGTAATGTCTTGCCCAACCTCTTTGAGAAGAGCAGATGCAATATCTTAGATGTTTTAGTAACACTTAGCATAAATAATGTTTCTTGCATCTAACACGTCTCATCATCTTCTGTTGCAGAAAGCCTTTGTCTCCAGAACTTTTAGTGGTGTCATGTCTGAGCTAGAGTTGAGCATGGAATCTGTGTTCTCCCTTACAGGTAAACACACATCTGGACAGCTATTGAGGAGCACACAAGGATGTATTGTATAGGTGAATTTCACAGATAGGTAAGATCTCCAAAGGTAGATCTCCAAAGATCTTCTTGGCAAATCATGGATGTAGATGTGGTACTTCATAGGCTCAAAA
>NW_010130272.1:48070-48701 GCF_000699245.1 Pterocles gutturalis
ATCACGCTTTCCATTGCCTTAGTGTAACACTGCTAATAAACAATCTCATTGCCCAGAAGGATTTTAAGTTAAGACCAGGAACCAAACCACCCATGATGTTCTAAGAAACACACAGAGATCCATGTTGTATAGCTTTCTAAATTCATAGTGTGTAATGTGTCATTATATGCAATAAAAGCAAATGGATGTATAATTAGTTTAACAACATACGTACCATAAACATACTCCATACACATAGCCTGTATTTCCTCCAAAGCTGCACCAGGATTTTATTTCTAACAATAGCTAATAAGCAGAGGTTTGCAGGTCTGTCCACAGGTCTCTTCTACCACCACAAAACATTTTAATTCAGGAGAGAGGTGAATGCATTGTTCAGGTGACAGACATGCTCCACAGTAATTTAAACACACTTCTGGACATTTATATAGTATAGCAGCAACCCAAGTAGTAGCTGCCCACACAAACGAGCAGACATTCCAGACTCATATGTACTCATGAAAGACAAGCTTGTGGCAACACCCAGGAAGTCTCTTAACAACCCTTCAAGTGCCAGTCCAGGGCTGCAAAGAACCACATCACAGCGTCTCCCATAACACAGAGGACAGCAGTCATCCCAGTTAATTCTTTCCCT
>NW_010130272.1:48732-58822 GCF_000699245.1 Pterocles gutturalis
GTACTAAACTTCTCTGAAGAAAGCAAATAACTGAATCCAATTGTTGGCATTACTTCTGAAGTTGTGCTATGGCTTTCTCTGAACATTCTTGAATACTAATGTCTTGGTGTTCTGCACTTCCTTTCAATGGTGTTATAATGAAGCAGTTCCTGGTTTAACATAACTACTTTATCATCACAGCATCAGAGAGCACGGATAAAGCAAAAGTTCCAAAGATTTTACCAGCAGGTGTATCTCAGTGTGCATATATACACAAGAGAGATTAAATCAAAAGTTATGTTTGCGTTATTTGCAAAATAGCAATCTCTTACTAGGAGTTATCACATTGTAACCTATTTCATTTCATCCTTCACTTTGAACGATGTCTTAGAAACAAAATTTTCTTTTAAATATACATCTTTATATAAATTACTTGTTTATATAATGTGTATTCACATGTACTTATTTATTTCTATATATTACATATAAAAAGCCACAGCCACACCAGGCCAAACACTAATGTAGTCATATGCTTATTAAGAACGAATGCAAACATTTTCTTATCAGTTTTGGAAGCAGAAAGTCATTTGCATTTAACTGCACAGTTGAAACTCAAGACTGGGAAGGAGGAACACTGTGTGTACCACTGAACATTTCTAGAAAAAACATTTTTTTATAATATTACTACTTATTTATCATCTTTTTTCTGTGATTTCCCAGGATTAAAGTTCTTTAAAAGCTGCTATTCACCGAAATGAAAATAGGGGAGAAGACCTATTGCTGTGTGATTTATGGTCTCTTATAAAAACAGATATGAGTAAAAATTCATGAACAGAAGGGTTTTGAATCCTTTTGCATCTTTGCAAAAAATTAAAAACATTATTTAAAAAATTACAATATTAAAGTTCAGTTTTTCTTCCAGGTTGGACAACAAAAAGTTAAAATATCAACATTTGTCATGGAATGATTACTGCAATATTTTAATTTAGACATGATGGAAGAGTCTAGGATTCTCTGAGTTTTGATGGAAATAAATCATTGCAATATTCATTAATATTTTTTCAGTGTTTTAAATACAATTGAAATGTTCTCTTTCAAGCTGATTGAAGTGAACACTAAGCTTTATTTGCTACAGTGCAGTGAGGCTTCCTAGGACAGTTAATTTGGTGTTTCATGCTTTTACTGTTCTTCTGTGTAGAATGTGTTCGCTGGTCACCCTTTAAAAAAAAAAAAAAAAAAACACTGATTGCACCCAGAAAATAGAAGGCACTCTCTCCTCATTCCCTGAGATTTTTTTGACACCCACCGAGAGAGTAATACCTCTTTGATTTGATGTTTAGGACACTACTTTGGGGCTTTCAGTCTCCCCACTCTTTCTGGAGTACATAACCTATCTTAGGTGAGTAATTGGCAATAACAGCCATCCTCAGAAGATCCTGAGTGGAAGAAGGCACCTTACAGGGCATACAGCCTACATGGAGAGAGGTGGATTTAGGTGGCCTGGATGTTCTTTGAAGACTTTCCAAGACAGTCAACAGAGAAATGGCAGTGCTTCCATGAAATATCCCACATCTCATTTTGTCAGCCTCACAAGTGTACTGGCTGCTTACAAAATTTAAACAGGTTTTCTTTAGGTGGACTGCATTGACAAGTTTTGCCAAAAAAACCAAGCAGCTAAATTGAACAGTCTGGATTACATGTCCTCTAAAAAGAGAAGGAAAGCCTTCTAGTAAAAGTAACAGTCCTAAGGTTCTCTCTTAGTAGCTTATTAATACTCACTTCAACTGGAGTAGGAAGGAAAGCATACTGGCTACTTTAATGAGAAAGAGACAGAGATACTAAGTACTAGCAAGCAAATGCTGCTTCAGATCAGATACATCAGTCAGAGGGCCAGACAACAACTAATGAGACAACAACCACTGTGCACAATAAAGCAAATCTAGATTAAATTATATACTTCTGCCAGCCTTTTCATGTCGAATAAAGATCAAATATTAACACAAAAAATTCATAATTGTCTTTCTTAAACTTCTCTCCTATGAGCACCATGCCAGAGAGGTATGTTCAGATTTCACCAGCATTCAAATTTTCTTTCAGTGTTGTTACACTCTGAAGAATAGTACATATTATTTTTTTTTCTTTGAAAGTAATAATTAAAGGGCATTGCACTGGAAATGAATGATCTGTGTTTAGGAAGCAATCCTAGCTGAATATAGAATCACATAACAGATTAGGTTGGAAGGCATCCCTGCGTATCATCTAGGCCGCCATCCTTGCTCAAAGAAGTGTCAAAGAGAGCAGGACTGTGTTCAGTCAAATTCTGAATACCTCTAGAGATGGAGACTCCACAATTCCACTGGGCAACCAGTTTCAGTGTTTGACAACACTCACAGTAAAATAGTGTTTTCAGTTTATGCCAGTTGTCTCTTGTCCTTCCACTGAGCATCACTGAGAAGAGTCTGGCTCTGTCTTCTTTACACCCTCCCATCAGGTATTTACACACATTGATAAGATCTCCCTGAGCCTTGTCCTCTCCAGGCCGAACAGACCCAGCTCTCCTCAATGTCTCCTCATACATGAGATGCTTGAGTCCCTTCATCACATTTGTGGCCCTTCTCTTGACTTGATCCAGCATGTCCATGACTCTCGTACTGAGAGGAGGTAGAACTGAACACATCATTCAGATGTGTCTCACCAGAGCTGATTAAAGGGGAAGGATCACTTCTCTTGACCAGCTGGCAATCCTCCTAATGCAAACCAGGATGCTGTTTGCCTTCCTTGCTGCAAGGTCACATTGCTGGTTCATGTTCAACTTGTGGTCCACCAGGACCACCAGGGCATTTTTCTGCAAAGTTGCTTATTTGGTTGGCCTCCAGTTGCCTGGACTCATGAATGCAGTTATTCCTCCACAGGAGCAGGACTTGGCATTTCCCTCTGTTGAACTTCATGAGGTTCCTCTCTGCCCACTTCTTCAGCCTCTCAAGGTCACTCTGAATGGCATCTGGTGCATCAACCACTCCCCCCCATTTTGTGTTGTCTGCAGACTTAATGACAGTGTATTCTGTCCCATCGCCCAGGTCCGTAAGGAAGATTTCAAACAGTATTGGCCCCAGTATCAGTCTCTGGGGTCTAACACTAGTGACCATCATCCAACTGGTCTTTGTGTCATGGATCACAATCTTTTGAGCCAAGCAGCTCAGGCAGTTTTCATCCTACCTTGCAGTCCTCTTACCTAGTCTATACTTCATCACTTTGTCTGCTCATATGTTATGGGGGAGAGCCTATGTGGCAGCTACAGGAATGTTCCCAATGCCATTTTTCTGTAAGGTCACGTTGCAAGAGAGAAACTAGTACTCTTATGAGGCTAGTTTTGTGCAGAGCTCTGGATGTAGAAGATGACTTAGAACAGACATTCCAAACTTGGGGGCCCTTTTATTCCTAGTCCCTTCAGCACAGCAATTCCTGCTTTGGCTGTTTCTGCAGTTCCTCCTGCTACCTGAAATCTGTCTCATTCCATAATACGGCAGAAAAAATTTATGCATAAGTATTTTCAGAATTAGGCCTTTGTTCACCTCACCAATGTGGCAACATTCTAAGATATTCATACAGAAACTTTTGAAATAGGAAGTTAGATTATTTAGATATTGAAAATGAATCACTGTTTTTCAAATTTGCTTTACAGCATATCACTGTATCACTCAAATTGCTCATCCCTGCTAAATGTCATCTACACTCAGACTCCCAAAATACCAGTATTTTCCCCCGCCCTCACCTTGCTCAAACTTTCTTCCATTCTTGGAGCAGAGCACAAAGCAATGGCACAGGGCAAAAAGAGATCATGAGGCATCTCTGAAAAAACAGAAAAGCATTAGCGAGCTTGCCATTTGGAAGTATTTGTTCAAAGCAGTTGTTAGTAAGTGCACAGCTTGCTGCAGATCTAGGAATTACCTCCAGGACATCTGGCTTCATGCCCAACCTCTCCATGTGAACTTCCCTGAAAATAAAACACCAGAAAGTATAAAAATGTATTGACTTTTCTGCAGAAAAGATTTGCAGGCTTGTTTGCTTTCTTGTAAAATAAAAAATAACAAGGTTGGTGTGAGCAAACAGAAAGAGAGATTCTAAGACCTGTCAATAAAAAGACAAAGCATCATTCAGCTGAAAGTCATTCCACAGGGGATTATCTCTATTATTTTTGACATCATATTTTTAAAAGTTGCTTAAGCTTTTCTAAAAAAAAAAAAGTTATTATTTACAAGGCTTCGTGAAAGCAAGGATCAGAGATCATCTCACAGCAGTCATTATTTCATTATTTGAAAAAAATCATCCAGTAGTTGTACATGTGTGAAGAACAAAACTTCATGCCTGTGATGCTTACATCCCTGGGGAGCCCAGTGTGAATTAACCAAGTTACTACTAACTTGTATTTTCTTACAATTCCTGTGTTGGGGAAACAAGTTTACTCCTGCAAAGAGAGCCAAACAGTGTTTGTGCATCAAAGTCATTCTGCTTTTTGTTCGGTCCTCTCTTCGCCAAAGATTTTAATACCAAACAATAGTTCATATTGCTTAAAAGTAAGCCAGTGGATGAAAGTCAACGCAGCTACACTTCATGCATTGCCTTTCATTAAATTGGGCTCCCCTGTGTTAAGAAGATATTACTAAGAACCTAAAGGACAAAGTCATAGCTCTAACTATGTATAATAAAATCTCTTTAGGAGTGAATCATATTTCATATGGCAGCCATCTTGCTTTGCCTTATGGAAGTAAAAGGATCAAAATTATTTAAGTACCTGAATTTTAAAAAACCTGGAAAGAGACCTGATACTTGCCAACATGGGTTTGAATACATATACATAACTGCAAAGATACTGCTGGATTTCAGCAGTTATCAGGATAATACAGACTTGATAAAACATCTAACCTAATCTGTACAAATCAGCAACCAAAAGCCATAGAACCCAAAAAAAAACACCCCGATCTGAATGAGGAGTGTTCGTTCTCAGAGTTTACAAACTTAGTTCATTATTACAAAAAAAAAAAAATCCTTTGCTTTAGGATTTCTTGACCACTGTAAAGGTGCTGAGTTTACTTACCACAAGTAAGTGGTTCTTTGAAAAGACTGCTGGGAATCTTTTCTTTCTAAACAAAGTTCCAACCTGTTAACTTAGCTCTTTTTCCCAAAAAGTGGCAAAAAACAATGATGCAGTGGGGAATCTTCCAGGAGGTTCTGTATGACCTCCACAGCTGCATCTGTCCCCTGCTAGGTATTATCTGCAACATACCTCTCCTGTGAAAGGGAAAAACTGAAGCTAGGAACAGCTGTAGAACTAGCAGATGCCAAGGCACTGGTGCTTTTCATGACAAACATCCAAATCCATAAAAAATAAAATGGTCCAATTGACAAGAAAATAACCTTGAAACTTCTCTTCCATTTGCACTGACCATTTTGCGCTTCAAGAAATGCCAGTTCTCTGGTGTTTGCTTTCAGTTGTCAGTAACTACTCTGTTTTCTGGTTTTGCCTTTATCAAAAACCCAAATACAGAGAAACTATAACTAAAGACTGTCTTTGCAATCTTTTAAATAGGTTATTGACTAGTATGCAGCTGAGATCTCACGAGGCAGTAAGATCTGTTTAACTTCTAGTCTTACTGGCAATAAAGTATAATATGATAAACCAAAAAAGCAGAATACAGGATATTACCTTTACAATAAACCACTATTTGAGAATAAATGTCTTTTTAAAACATTATAGCCATTATTCCATAATAATAAAAAGGATAATCAGTACTTTTGTCTTCAAATATTATAAAAGCATCTGCTGCTATAATTAGTGAATGGACTAGATCATGATACTATGAAGAATCTGGTCACTGTTGCAGGTTGTTCATTAAGGTCAACTGACTTACAAGTGAAATAAAGCATACATGTAAGAGTATATTCAGTAAATGTATGTTATAGTTTATTAATATATTTTCTAAACGTGTTGATAACAAATCATCTGTTAGAATAGATTATTTTGCATGTTATTAAAGGAGTAAATAAGAGTAATCTTAGATAAGGCGTAATTAGTATTATCAAGAAACTATTAACATCATTAAGAATGTTATTGTTCTACTATAAAGTCAAGATTTCTATTCTTTTCAAAGTAGAAAGCCTAGAAGATATGATATTTTATTCAAAGTAATTACATGTATATTAGAGCGTATCTTCTCATTGTAAGGACAACTGAAATCTAAGAGATCTCAAATTCAAATTAAGTGAAAAAAAATTGCTACTTTCAGGTCATTTGTAGCCATTCTGCACTGCCCAGAAAGTGTTAGCTGGATGAGATCCTAAAGCTGTACATCATTTTTCAGGAAAGCCATTCTTCCTTTTGCACTTCAGAATGTTACACACTTGTTTCCTTAGTGATTAAGTTAATGCCCAGCAGAAGCTGTCTGTTATTGATGTCTTGAGCTAATCTGTGCCCATTCTTGTTACGACCACAGTCAATGTTTAATTTATGGTCTAATAATACTTAAAGGGTACAAACAGATGGGAGCCCATTGTACTCTTTAATGCATATATTCATAGACAGACACTCCCTCCACTTAAGGTTGTACAAAAATGAGCTCCTTATGAATAAGGAGGTCTTAGAAGGAAGGCTACAGTGTTCCGTAAGGCTGCACTAAAGACAGTGAAGGTCTACTTGCACACAGCTCACCATGTCTGTTTGACAGTAGAAGAAAATTGGGGTGAAAGCAACCATATAGGTCTTTACTCTGACAGGTCACAGCACCTATTTTCAAGGTTGTCCAACACTCCTCAGTATAAAACATTGAATTCTGTTTGTGAATAATTTTACCACATTTTAACAATATTTTCCATCTCACATTGAAGTCTTCTGGGGGAAAAAAAAAAACCAAACCCAAACAACAAACCCCCCCCAAAAAACAACCCAGTTTAAACGAGTTCAAGCTTCTACAGGGAGCCAGAAATAGTTGTCCCCCAAGGCAGGGTATTTAAAAGATACAGATCTTCACACCACATCATCTCTGAAATACCAGTACTACCTGTTACCAGGAATCCCAATGTGCATTTGCAGGGGAAATGTTAGATTTAAAAACTTACTTGGGCAAACTGCATTCAACATCCTTTCTGGAAGTGGGAGGGAGGAAGCATGAACATGTATTTCTGGAGTCACAGTCTCCTAAGACTCTGAGGCAGACCTGTGTGACCTGCTAACAATAGCAGCTTTGTCTCCCAGAAATGAACTGTGGTTTGTTGTTTTTTAAATTAGCAGTTGTCCATAGGCCAAAATTTAAATATGCTTTGTTTATGACTTACTCCCTTTGATATTAGTTTCTTTTGTAGAAGGACATACATTGTCAAAATCCTTCATTCTAGCTTTTCCTAAAGATTATTTTGTTATGAACACACAGAAATATCTGTTTTTACTCGGTTCGTGGTTATTTGCATCCATATTACATGTGTATGCAGAGGCCCCAGAGAAGATTCCAGTGCACCATCCACACAAATGAGTGGATTGTTCAGTGGACACCAAAAACCAGTGAATCCTGGTTTCTTGGGGACATTTTTTGTTGTACAAAATTTTTGTTGTACAATTTAATGTACAAGCCCCACTCATAGCAAGGACAATATGAGGGCCCTTGATAATAACACACAAACTCACCTTTCCTGTGGTCCAGGAAAGACTCCTCCTCTTTACCATGATGCCTATTTTCATAAAACATTCAGACCCTTAATGATCTTCCCCTCCTTGACAGGTCTGAGTAAAGTAGCTCTAAATTTACTAAGAAGGACTGGTATAGAATAGGACACTTGAGCAGACAGATTGCCTGAGCCTTGTTTCCCATAGTAAAAAAAGTCTGAGAAGCCATGGTTTGTATTCATAGGCTGTGACAGAAATTTAGATGATGCCAGAACAGTTTTGCTTTTGAGATAGACCATTGAGATTTCCCAGTATAAACACCAAAGTCTGATTTTGTATGGAGCTATTGATAAAACAAGAAAAATTTTTTTTCACTGAAAGTACAATATAACAATTTCTGTTTGCTGAAAGCTTCAGGAATGTTGTTACATATATTCATTTAGTGACTTCAGCTTTAACTGTTGTCTACCTGAAATACTGGTTCTAAGAAAAAAATAAAAAAGGCCAAAAAGTGGAAAAAGTCTTGTAACCTCAGGTTCTTTTCTTCTGCCTCTCATTATAGTCTCTGGAAGATGCAGGATCCACATGGAGCTGCCTAAAAACCTTAGATTTGACATTTTTCCCATGAGGGTGTGATAAAGCATCAGGTAAGGCAGACATACATGCAGATTGTTATTTTACAAATTTCTTCTCTTTAAGAGTTTTAGTTCCAGTCTTAAAAAAAATTAGAATTAGTTTATAATGCTCAATTAAGGAACTATTGCACACTGCCTCTTAGTCTCCTAGAAATAAGAATGACAGGTGTTAGTACTCAAATCCAGAATATAAATAAACACTATTCAAAAGAATACAATCTCATGGGGGAAAAATCATCAAACATTTCTAAGCTTGGATAAGGAACAATAACAGATAATCAAAAGAATATAGTCAGAGACCAGAAAGGTAATAAGGGTGCACGTACCCCTATTACAATCTTCAAAAATGTTATATTAAAAAAACAAATAACATCTAATATTTGTGATTGGTAAAACTTCAGATGGTCATAAAGGCTTGAAATTCACTAATTCAAATCATTTCCAAAGCAAATCAGTCATATTTAAATGTTTATTAAATAAAATTTTAAGGGAAAGCTCTATAATCCAGAGAGATTTGTTATCAGGATGTTGGTCTGTTTCTACCAATAGATGAAAAACTCTATAGCAGGAAAGTTCACTTATGTCTGCTTACATGCATTATTAAAAATTAATCCTTTAATATTCATTGTCATTGACATCAAAGAAATTAAGAGAAGTTAATAGCCTGGGCTTTGTTCTGCAGAGCAGTCTATCAATGAAAACAGACTCAAAGACAGGTTTAAAATCTTAATATGCCTTAAGGTATTTGTCAAAGTAAATAGCAGAGACTGACATATTTAGATAATTCCTGATTAGAAAATAATAGATTTAAGAGAAAGTGATAAGGTCTAAGTGATGAAAACAGATTTTTGCAGCAGGTTATTTCAAAAAAACTGCCTGTTTGAAATGTTGGGAAGTAGTCCTGGAAGCAAAATTCAAAAAGGTTGTGACACTCTCAAACATACATGAACTGCAGACGTGTTGTAAGTAAAATGTATCAAACATTACACATATAATATGGCATCAGTTTTTTATGAATCTTTGCCCAGATCATATGATCGGTCTCCTTATTTTTATGAACAATGGCTTGTAACAGGAAAATGTAACAGTTCTGAACAAAGGCCACTAGTGAGGGCTGAACAAAAGTAAAGATGATACAGAAACATTCTAAGCTAAGCAAAGTAACTGGCTTCCTTGAAATTGTTAGTAACATTCACTCCCCATGAGCACCTGGCATTAACCACCATTTCCAAAGTGATCTACCAGGAAAAAAAAAAAAAACAAAAAAAAAAAAAACACTCAAAACCAAAACATTTGTCCTTAACAACTGAAATGGTCTCTGATATTAGGTCATTACTACCTACAACCTGCAATGTATGAAGAACGTTCAGTTCTGCAGCAGTGAACAGTCACAGCCAAGTATCTCACAATCATATATGACTATGAGCAATTACAAAGTCTGTATACCTGGACTTGGTGTACTGTAAATCCATTTATCTTATAATGACTGGAGTGGTATAGGAATTAAAGTAGTAACTGAAACACTCAGTAGGGCTAGAGATCTGCAGAAAAAGCAAGTGCTGTGTCCGCCATCCTCAGACCTATATTTGAATGTCTGTGTCTAAATTAGAACAAAGTGGACAAATTTTATTAATAAAAACAAAACAAAAAACTAAACCTCTTAAGGGTATAATAATAGTCCAAGTTTCTCAAAGTTTTTTATTTCAGAAAATCTCTCCCAAAACAAATTTTCCAAATGATATGCATGACCACACAGAGATTTCTGCCCTAATGCCACAATAGGAAGAACAGCTGGGTTTCTAGTGAAGAACCTCCAGATTCA
>NW_010130272.1:58843-114685 GCF_000699245.1 Pterocles gutturalis
TCACCTGGGAACAGAAAAATTGTGCTCACGTGACACTGTATCCAAGCTTAAACATTGCCAAGCCATCACCGCAGTGTTCTGATAGTGGCTGTGGTATCTCTGCAGCCAGGGCACAACTCATCTGAACCCCAGATGTGTTGTTTGCAGGTAATTCAACTGGCTGCATGTGAAGTACATGAGTGCAAAACTTCATTGTTCCATGTCCAGTTTATTTCTCAAACTTCTCCTCTTCATCCTACTGTAGGTAAGCTCCACTCCCAAGTTTTTGATGACAAAATACAGAACAGACCTTCCCAGGTCCTACAAACTGTTGTCACACTCACTTTTATTTTCCTTTTCCTCATTCCTTTACTTCCCCATCTTTTGTTGACTGTTGTCTGCTTGCTCTCTCCTCTGTTGTTCCTACTCTGCTTCTCCTTAGAGAGACAATATTACACCAATAGAAAACAGTTTGTATGAGTTCATATTATCACCCTGCCTACAGGAATATGTATCAGAATAAAATCTGGTTTATCAGCAAATTTTGCATTTGTACTAAGTGAAAATGTTTGCCAATCAGCATTCTTCTCCCTCTCCCTTGTTTCTCTTCCCTTTCCTTGCTTTTAAACTACTCCCTGTCTCTCTCCTTTCCTATAACAATCAAAATACCTGGAAAACTGTGTTTGGCAGTTTCATTCTTCGTAGCAGAGGTCAGACTAAATTGCTTACTCAGTGTAGAAACCTCATGTTGCCCATCATTAGTCCAGGATGAAAGAGAGGGCAGGACCTATCCAGTGGACCTTTATGAAGGGAAGAGACTTGTATGCCAATTATGACCCATGTTATTCCCATTCTTATTCTCTTTCTCAGCTTGCACAGATCATAGTAACTGTCAGATCTTCCACATTTTTTCTAAGTTTAATTTCCACTGAAAATTTGCAAGAACTGTTGCATCCAGATGCAAAACTGATAAAAGTAACACTGTTGCTGTAAGGAGGATTTGGAAACAACAGACCTTAAGTAAAAACCCAAACAGAAGTGAAGCTCTGAAAAAAAAAAAAAAAGTGCAGAATTTATGTTTCATTAGCCTCATATTTTTTAATACTAAAGCAACATGGGTGTATATGTTATACAGAGTTTTACCATGCCCAAAACTTTCATCTGAACCAAGACAGGAATTGTATCCAATAAAACCAAACATTTATATATTAATTACACCAAAATATATGAATTAGAAGAATTTTGTTAAGCTGCAGACTGAAGTACTCCAAAAGATGCTAAAAGTGAGGACTGGGGTTAGCTAACAGTCTTATTTTGTCTTTCCTGAGGCTTTATAACAGAGCTTTCACTTACTTGACCACTTGTTCTGTTGTCCCCAGTACCCACTCCAGGGCACAACTGTGCATGAAGTAGGACTCTACACAACTAACTTTACTCACTGAACAAGAGCCTGGGCATGACCCTAGAGGTTGGAGGCTAAGAGCAATCAAAAGAGACATTTAGAATTTGGTTCTTAATCCTACTATTATCTCAAGGTCTCTATAGAATGTGCATGAGCTTCAATAGGACAGATTGAAATACACTAAGACTTAAGTACACTCTTATCTCTTGGGGATGGAAAAGCTGTTTCAAAAGTATTTAAATCCAAACTCTAGCCACTCTAGCTAAGCATTCTATCCATTGGGGTTTTGGGGCAAAAAAACATGGAAGGATTATATCCTTCACATTTGAAAAAACATCAGCTTTTTCTTATGCATCTTTTCAAAATATGTAGTGATAGATATGTTTCATTTCAGGAAGACTAAGATGCACTATATTCTAAATTTGATCAAAATTCAAATTTCAAGTCAATCTCAAGCTGAACTTTTTGTATAGAAATAGCTTGCTGACAGGTATTCTTCCTGTCCTGCTGGCACTTGGAAAGTATAGGTTTGAAACCTATACCATTTAATCAGAGAAGGTAATCTCTGTTTTAGTTGACAGTATCTGGTAAAAAAAGCATCAGAATGTTGCTATCGTATAATCTTAATCTGGATACCTTAAACTGGATTTTATTGAGCAGTATTCCCCAGACTTCATGCCACCATTTTAACCCATAGTGTACTAAGCAAAAAGCAAGCAACAAACAAACCAACCCTAACCAAAAAAAAAAAAAAATTACCATAATATTTACTTCTCTCAAAATGGTCAGTCCTGCAGGTGGTTTCTAACATTTTATTTCACCTAATGAGTGTCCAGCCTTTTTGTAAGCCTCATGCGCACTCTGTGCTTGCACAAGCTAGTATAGAAGGTTTCCGTTCTCAGGAATTTCTAGTCACTGCCATAATTAATGTAATTAACCGTAATAGTTCCATGAAACCCAGAAGAGTTAGTCGCTCACTCTGAAAAACTGTAGCTTCCTCATCTCACAGTAATGAACATATTTTAGCTTCATTTTTAGGTCCAAGCTATGAAGTTTTACTCATCAAGATTTTAAAGTATAAAGAAATTTTAAGGCATGCCAAACACCAGGGAGTTCCTAGCTCCTGGTCCTCTAAGAATTGCCTGTCTCTGTAAAACAATATTGCCAATTGGAGAAGATCCTTTTACTCTTCTTTTATTTCCTTGAAATAAATATTTAGGGATTTAATTTTTTGAGTCATACTGCAATAATTCAGGAGAGTAAGGAATTGAGCATGTAGCTGATTTAATTAAAACACACAAAATACACAATATTTCAATCAAATTAATAGAAAGTGTGCTGTGCAATTTGTCATTTACACATATGCACATGTCAAATCAAATAAGCACAAAAGCATATCATGCTGTGGACTTTTTCTCATTCAAATTTTAGCTTATGACCAATACTTATTTTAGTATTAAAGCTACTAAAATACACAGTTCTGGAAAAAAATTTACTCATTAAAAGTGTTTGCATAATATTTCTTAAAGCCTGCAAAGGAAACAATTCCCTCCCTGTCCTTTCCTTTGGTTTAATCTTTCTAGGTCAAATCAAACAAAGAAATCTAAACTGAAATTTTAAAAAAACACAAGGTTCTAAAATAAGGAGACCTTTACACAATCCAGTAAGGCAATCTCAACTACAAGAACTACATTGGCTAAAATGCAGAAAACCTTCAAAAATGTCACTTACGGTTGTCACCACAGTTCTGATTTGTTTTCCGACTAATGACAGAACAATAAACCAAAGGTGGCCAGGAAATCAGACACAAAAATTGGTCAGGGTTGGTTTTGGTTTTTTGTTTGCCTTTTTTTTTCATTTTGAATTATTTCTATTCATTTAAATACACTAAAGAAAGGCCAGGCTATCCCCTGTTTAGTTTATGGTATCAAGTACATGATAACATGTCTCTTCCATCAGAATCATCAGCATACAAGAAAATGTGAGAGCAAGGAAGCTTTTCTGGTGGGGTGCCTCACCAAATCCCCTTTTTTGCAGGCAGGTGTAAGTGAGACTATGCAGCTGCTTCAAGCTTAAAGCAGATCCCTTCACTCTGCATGGAATTCCCCAGCAGCTTCCATGTCCTTATCAGTACTCACCCTTGGAGTCAAGCCCTTCAGCCAGGGGATGACAGATTCTAAAAACAAAGAGATAATATTGTCATAGCAGTAATGACCCTGTGAACAAAGTACAAAATGGCTCTGGGTTGCGTTTTGAAAGGTGGGTGGGAACCCATCAGTGCCATTTTCTCATGGTTTCTTGGAGGGGGGGAGGTGTGGGTCTGAGGTTTATTTGGCCTCTTCTGTTCTTTTACTTAGCCGAGCCATCATGTGTTGTCAATAACATATGATCTGCACTAGCAGTGCACAGAGACACCTGTACCGGTGCCAGGTATTACTGTGTTCTCTGAGCATTACACCTCTAACCATTCCAATAGCCAACACATAATCTCCGGGTAAGGCTAATTTGCACACACCAGCAATAGATTTTTACCATGCAAAGGGAAGACAGGATGGAGAAAAGCATCAGATGTGGAAAAGGAATTATAATCATAGGAACACCCTAGCTGCAAGTCCTTCTTAAGAAGTGAGAACCAACATTAGATATACTGGTTTGAAGAAAGTCGCTCTGTACAATTTTTTTTAAGTGTGACACTACAGTTACATTGTCAGCTTGCATGGGTCTTTAAGAACTTAGATGGAAACAGAATGCTAGCACTGACGAAGTAGACAGTCACATTACTTATCTTGCTCCTTCCTAATACATAACTGATTCTGTCAAATGCTCATAACCACACAGAGAATTTACCAGTGATTTTTTTTAATTGGTCACATAATCAGATGGAAAAGTTTTTGCAATGTCATGTATTATTTATTGCATATATTTATTATGTAGTATTTTAAGTATACATTATTTATATTTACATTATATTATTCTTTTCCATTTGGAGTTTGGAATATTTTCTTTAAATCAGAAAGGCTGTAATTGACTAAGACAGGAAATGTTACACTGCAGCAAAAAGACCTGAGGCTTAATTCAGTAGGAGATGAAAACAATTACATATCAATAACAGGCTCTTGCCTGGAGAGCTTTCAGGTCATTAGAATTTTTAGTTATTACCAGGAAAAATGACAGACCAGAAATAACCAAGTACAGTAGTCAAGACTAAAACTTACTTCACAAATTACCAGGAAATAATATTTGGAAGATTTTTTAAAAATAGATCCTAAAATCCACTGTAGATATTTAAACCTCTAAACATTCTGCCATGTCTTTTTGGGTTTTGTTTTTGGTGTGGTTTTTTTCCTCTGTGAAAAGATATTTGAACATTCTATTTGATAAAAAGTTTTACAGTGAAAACAACAACTGACACTAGTAAAAAGCCACACTTCTAATTTTGTCTCACTAAGACTATGTAACATTACAAAGTTGGGCAAGGCTATCAGTTTCTCTTCCTCATTATAATATATTACAGCTAGAAACATTTCTACTATAAGATTTTAATCTCCAGCTTCTCTAATTTTAGTCATTTTGAATTCAAACCAGCAGGAACTATATTTCAGAAGTCAATATTTATGCTACATAAACAAAAGATGTTACACTGATCATTTAAATATTTCACAAATTTACCATAATTAATCTCTTTGCAAGATATCTATTAAAAATAGCACTTCGACAATTTTTTCTTGTGAGTGGATTTTGATTACATTATTTTACTATATCATAATACGATGACAAAGTGATCATGTTTCTTTTTATAGAGGTGCACTTTATATAAAATTAAACCTTAATTTCAAGGACATACAAAATATCTTTTTAGGGTAAGAAACAAGCACTGAGGTATAAATAAAAGTGTCAGAAGAGATGAAGTCTCTGTACAGAATATTTCAAAGAAGTGTACTTACTGAGTCATACCTTATCTCTAGTAATAAGGGCACAGGCAAACTAGCAATTAAAAATTTTCATATGATTATTTGAAATTGATATAATACAGATATTCAGAGCAAACGACTTAACTGCTGGTACAGATACAGAAGACATCAGAATCTTAGAGTTTCCCTGTCTCTTATGTGCTAAGTAAAGAAAATAAATTTTAGCTCTGTATTAGAGACCTATATTTTTTGGTCACCAAATTTCAATTATCCAAGAGCAGCAGTTCTACAACTGTATAAATTTCTTTCCCCAACTGGACACTTTAAGCATGAAGTGTCCAGTTTGGAGAACTGAAAGGCATCCAAGGTCAGCAGTTGATTTTATCAGACTGTAGTTTATAACTCCTAAATAAATGTGTGTCCGTTCACAGTACGCAAAAGTTACATTAGCTATTATCCACTTCAATGAGGCAAACCATCTATGAAAAGAGTTATTTCTTGTAGGCAGTCACAGTTTGTACACAGGTGTTTTGATCAAGGACAGAAATCAGAGTATTACTGGCTCCACACAGCAGCAGGAGACAGATCCTACCCTTCTTGCTGCCCATGCAGTACTTCGAGAACTGCTCAAAAGGCATCAAACATTACACTTCCTTGTGATATACAGCATTATCTGCCTACTAGTTTTATGGTGTGACAGGATCTGGTGAAATGACTTAATCTATTTCTGCTATTCATTGAAGGAAATAAGGATTGTGATCATTATTACTAGAAGGCTGAAAATCTCCATATTCCTGAGTAAAGGACTGATGCCTAAAATGAAAACTTCTGTTTATTGATCACAAGCTTCTTTCTGTGACTGGAATAGCTAGAGCAGGAAAATATTGGAATGAAGTTCTCAGCAAACAAGAGAATGAACCATCGGAGGTAACGTTAATATTCAAGGCAGTAAAAGGGTGGACAGCTACCAAAACAGTATTTCTATATTGAAACTTCAGGCTTTCATACAGACAGCACTGTTCAAATCCTATTATCTCACTTGGGAGACCTGTCCCACTGACTTGACCAACAGTCCTTACAGAAACTTCTCACATCTGGAACACTCCATATAACCGAAATGGAGCCAGAGCTCACCTGTTTATCCCCTAGAATTGGTACAATCCTAGCAATAAAGCCAAACTGCAATACAACAAGCCCTCTAACTCTACTGAAACTCATTATCACATTTTTATCTCCTGAACAGACATTTAACCATGCCATGCAAATTATGTGTCTCCAAAGAACGTCTGTACAGAGAACAAAGAATGTTTATAATATTTCCCCATCAGCCTGACTCTTGCATTTTAAGTATTAATACAGTTTTAATCTAAACCATATCACCTACAACATTAAAGCTAAGAAAGATAAAAAGCCAAAGAAATAATGGAGAAGTACCTGACAGAGAGGTGTCCCAGCTGGTTACAGCTAGGAGGAAAATACTGTAGGAAGTATTACCATTTACATAAATTAATATCTACATAGATTATGTTCACATAAAACTCGAGATTTTTAACATGCTTTTTTTAAAAAAGAGAAGTTATTCCATTTATTATGCATTATAAAAAGAACTGTAAGATCACTCAATATATCTTCATCAGCAGCAAAATTCAAACAAGCTTGGTATGACTCAGCAGATAATGTGTTTATATATTAGCATTTGGGAAAGTATTCAATAGACAATTATATATTTACAGTATATATTCTGTTCTCCTCAAGACCTCAAAATATCATATATTTTGCTCTGAAAATATCAATGGATTCAGACTAATACAGATTGATCAAGTAACAACCCAACATCCTTTAATGATTCAGGGCTGGAGACAATGGCCACTTCTGTTGAACTGGAAACACACCATAAGTGCGATATCTCAATACAGAAGAAAGAGAGAAGCAGAGAAAGGATAGGGGGATTCAGCCAAGGTGTCCTCTCCGTTAACATACCCAAGGAAAGCATATTTTGTGTTGGCTACAAAAATAGTATAAGAACCAGAAGAGTAATAATTCATCCTGTAAGTCAACAAGATTCTTCTGTGCTTGCAAGCACACAATCTGTTTGCCTGTAAAGCTGGTCAATAGACATTTAAAGCTTTATAAATAAGTACAGTAACAATATTAATACACAAGTTAAAGGGTAATACAGATTGGACTGAATATCCTGATTCTCACTCCTTGACATATATCCCTGTGGTGGGGTAACCTTGGCTGGATGCCAGGTGCCTACCAGGCCCCTCTGTCACTACCCCTTCAGCAAAATAAAGGGGGAGAATAAGATGAAAAACTCACGGGTCAAGATAAAAGCAGTTTAATTAAAGCAAAGGCCAAGGCCATGCACAGAAACAAAAGGTAAACAAAGATGTCATTCTCCACTTCCCCTCAGTAAGCAATGCCCAGCCACTTCCCGGGAAAGCAGAGCTTCAGTGTGTGCAGCAGCTGCTCCTGGAGACAAACACAGTAACAAATGCCCCCCTCCTCCTCCCTGCCCTTGGCTGTTATGGCTGAGCTGAGGTCACATGGTATGGAACAGCCAATCCGGGTCAGCTGTCCCGGCTCCGCCCCTCCCAAGCTGTGTTATAAACCCCCTGCTGGCTGCCAGGGTGACCCTCAGCCCTGGGAGGGTGCTGTGGGGATACTGACTCCAGCTCAGATAGACCCTGTACAATCCCTGAGTTTGCATTCTATTTACCAATAAAGAAAAGAAAGTTACTTCAGTCTGGAGCATTTCTAAGGGTTGATCATGCTCCCTATTCTCCACATTTAAGAATTTAATTTTAAGGTAGGCACACTGTTTCAGTCATATTTACTTACCAAATGCAGGCTTTTATAATGAAAAATATTGGTATCATACATAAAAGTGTCTACTTCAGCTTGAACAAAAAATTTCAGGCTGCATTCACAAAACTGTGGGTTTGATGGCTCATTTCTCACTTGGTAATCACCATTTTAGCTGACCATATCCTCTCATGAGCAAGTGCCTAGTTCAAGTCACTCTTCTGGCTAGCAAAACATAAGTCACAGAGTATTGTAACTACCATCACAATCTATAAACATGATATCAATGTAGTCCTGACAAGCACTAAATTTTTGTAATATAAATTGACATTAATTTTATTGTAAACTTCAAGGTTCTATTAATTTGTTGTCTGTACAATGGATTACTGAGCAGAACTGAATGGATTAGCAAATTCAGTCAAATTAAAACATGTTGGTTCAAGTTGTATCATGAATGTATATACACAGGCAACATTAAACATCGCGACTTAAGGTAGTCTAATCCAGACACAAAATATGAAAAAGCTGCCTGCTGAAGAGGCATCAATATGTGTCATCTCTGATGGAGAAATAATTATTAAGCTACTTAACTCATCAATATGCCTGACAAGAGTTTAGTATAGAAGAAGGTCACTGTAGACATGCTTTGACATTTTCTACAATTTTCTGGTTTAGAAATTCACAGCTATTTTCTCCAAAAAGGATAAATACTTGCAAAGCTTATTTAGAAGCGTTCAACCTTCTACTGCTTCCCATAAGCCTTCTATGACATTTGACCTACTTCACACAGGTCAGGACATTTTATCTGAGTTGGGCATAATTACAACTGACAGCAGCTCATAGCTTTTTTTTCCTTAGTCTTAGTTACAGAGAAAGAAGAACAGAGACAACAGATTAGAGAATTGTTCAGCAATCCAATTTGTGGCCTATTAGAGTCTTAAGCAATCTTTTACTCTTGCTGGATGGGCTCATTTATAAGTTTATCTCATAGAAACTTTGGTCACAAGGCAAATCATGTGATAAGAAACTTCATAATCAATTCTTAATGGATTACAGTCAGAAATCACTTCCGTGGAATCTGATTCATTATCAGGGAATTCAGTATGAAGGAATAACACTGGTACCTTTTCAAGTAGGCATTTTCTAATGTAATTCTAAAAGCAGACGTTGAACACTTTTGAAGACTTTCATTATACGTTTTTTCTGCACAAAAGTTTCATCTCGTCTTCTGATGGTCTACTCAACATGGGTCCTGTCATTGCTAATTTAATAATTTTAATAAATACAAGTTCTCTGACTTCATTGTCCAATTATCTCTTATAGCCAGAGCTTAGCTTTAGGATTTAGTATGGGCCAAATCAAAATAAATTCATAAGATCTAGGCATTAAATTAGCAAAATGGGTTGTAACAAAAGTTCCCGGTAGTTCTTTATTCCAGGATTAATTTCCTCTTTTCTGGGAGATTTTTTTTTAGTTGTTTCTTATTTAGATACTTATATTTCTCCTTAGAAATCGTAGTAAGTATCTTAGTAGCTCAGCATCTCCTAATCCTTCATGGTTTTGTTCTAACAGAATCCCTGCAAGGCACAGAAGTGTTAGAAGAAGGTGTTTAAATAACAGCACGATCCACCTCTCAACAGCTATCCTGCATAAATCCGAAATACTTCATTTTCATGAAGAGAAAACGTTCACAGGTCTGTTGTAGAAGATTCTGTATAAACTGTACAAACGTCTAATAGCATGAGGGCCTCCCCAGCAGTGTGCTCCAGTCTCTCATGGAACCACCACAATTGCTATCAGGTAGCCACCTCACTCTCTTCCTCCCCCCCTCGGTTTTAATAACATTAAGTATCGCACTCAGCCCAGAGAGAAGGCAGGTTCCAGTCCTTTCGTAAGCTTGCAGAGAAGCCCTGTTATCTGGCAAATGTTCCACTGCTTCTGTCTTATGAAATAAAATGACAAACATACAAAATTGTTTTTCTTAAGGTCATACTGTATGAAAAACACCTAAATGATGCACAGAGGTTCCATATTTATTACTACAGGTATTGTCATGCAAAGGTTTCACAGAATCACAGAATGTTAGAGATTGGAAGGGACCTCGAAAGATCATCTAGTCCAATCCCCCTGCCGGTTTGTGTCTCTGTTGCTCAAATAGTTTAGAAAAGCTGTGCTTTGTCCCATTAACATCATTACTAGTCAGTCATCAGGGTAGACTGACAACATTAACTGGGAGTAGAGCCTAGAAAGTCACAACAAACTTAATTATGAGCGTGTCTTCAGCCTGAAGCCTGCACATGGATTCCCACTGCTGTGAAAGCACTACACGTGTACCTGTGCCTTCCACCTCATTGCATCCACCCCATGTGCGTGCAGGTTTTACACAGCCTTTCACACTCTGGGATTCAATCACAGCCCAGGACAAGGTAGACAAGGGTAGGACAGCATGCGTTTGGCTTTGTCAACATAAACACCGATCACTGAAGAACAGAGAGGTTTGAGCCTGTGTGAAAGAGGTAGCTAGTTTTAATTCCCCTTGTCAAGTTAATAACGTAGACTTACAGCCTTAGTTCAGAAAGTGGCAGTGGCAGGTTTTGGTTTGGTTTTCAGTTATTACTCTTTTAGATAAAACACAGGTTAACTGTGCAGCTACTTTACAGCTCCTATTTAAACATTAAGATTATTCAGTTCACTCACAAATTATGATTAAAATTACCTCATTGATTAGTGACAGTAGGTTTTTTTTTTTGCTGAAAATCCCTCTTAAATAAGTCACACAATTACTGACAAATGATGTAGTGCAACCAGAATAAGAATACTTTGTAACATTTTTGTTAGTAAGAGGAAACGATTTAGCTGTGGTGTGAATTAAACAAAAGCAGATCACATTGCATGAAGGAGTAGAAATAATATTTTCAATTACTATTGCACTACTATTCTGTACAATCCCATCTTTCACAGGTACACTGGTCTGTCTAAAGTGTATAGAATAAAATCCTATCATACCAATAATAGTATTGTAAGATGGGTCTAAATAAAAAAAGAACAAAAGAATTTCAGTTTGACATTAAAATGTATTCTTGTCATTGTAATAAATCTAACTCCATAAAGACAATGTTTTCAACAATGATTACTGAATGTATTTTGCACTATTTTTACTATTAAAACTATGATTTTAATGGTATATGCAGGTTTATATTGCTTAATACATTTATGATATAAATAGACCAAAGCCTTGACTAAATTTGTGTAATAAGAAATATGACCAGTTAAGAAAACGGGAAATGCTTACTAAATAGCAGCAAAATAACTGTGACTGAAGATGTAACGAAGAACCACAAGGAAGGAAAAAAAATCTCACAAAAACAGAACAATTCATAAGTCTGTAGTGCATGTTCTATTTATTGAATTCTACTTATTCATATTATTAAGTGAATGTAAAGAACACCACACTCACTTTCCCTGTGTTCTGTTGGGGGGAAGGTTTAATATCACTGTTAGCACTGTAGGATATGAATACCTTACTAATTTTAGAAGAAACTCATATTTTCTTTCTGTCTCTCACTAGGTGGGAAATTACTTGAGGTTTTTTTATGGTTTTTTTTATCTGTTGCATTACTGAAAGAGATTTTCCTGGGAGTATTGCAGCTCCTTGCCACCCTGATGAAGTGTAGAAGTGAATTCAACACTGAAATCCTCCTTCATCTGCTGGGTAGGACCCAGTGGGGTTAGTAATTGCCCTTCTCCAGGGGATGGTAGGCGTTGATGGTGGTGATCACAGCCAAGACAGGTGTGCTAGCTTAGGTGGCTTAAACTGTTTCCATGGAGACCTTTGAAAAATTACAGTTAATGCATGGGCATATTACATGCAGAGCAAAAACCAGGAAAGCCATCTGAGCTGGGCAGCAGGAACAGCTGAGGATACTCAGGCAAGCGCCTAGACTCTGCTCTTCTATAGAACACTTAGGTAGCTAATTCTGAGGCAGAAAGAAGCACATTACTCCTCTGAGGATTCACAGCTATGCATCCTCCTTTGCAGACAGACAACCAAACAAGGCTGTTTCAGGCATTTGCTACAGCAATGCTGCTCTCTTCCCTCCCCAGAAGCCAGCAGACAGAGGAATTACAGCACATGTGCAAGGCACAGGCCCCCGCCTCCTCCTCTGCCAGACACAGAACACAAATTTGAAACAGAAGTCACCCCACCATAAATATCGCATTAATACCTTGGGGTATTTGTAGGTTCCTCTTGTGAACCTTCTCTTGCTTATAGAAGCCAGAGGTCTCCCAGAGGGCTACTTACAACACCAGGCTAGATTGACTTTTCCTTTCTCAAACTCACTGAAGTACAGGACAAAATTTTTGGAGCTCTGGATCTAATTCCCTGCTAGTTCAGTCACCAAATCTTTTAGTAATCCGCCATTCTCTATTTTAACAGTGCTTAAAATTTTACTTTCTCCTATTGGGAGGCAGAACTTGGTCACTCTAATGAGTCAGAAACCTCCCCATTTCCAGCCTGTGTTTATTCCTGTCATTTATGCTCAGTTGTCCATGTGCCAATAACATCTCTCATCTTAAGTACTCCTTTTCCCTCTCCAGCATTCACTGACTAGCATACTTACACTTGCCAACTCTATGCCTTCTTAGCCCCCGTTCTGTTAGGTTAAACAAAGCAATCTTTTAGGTGAGGACAGGTAGGGTTAAAACAAATTGGAGTTGTTCCTCTTCTATTGAAAGCAAAGTAATGATTCCCTTTGTTTTTCCTGTTCCCAGAGCTCCCCCTCCTGTTTCCATCTTTTCAGGCCATTGGGAAAAGGCAATACCACCTGAAGCAAATTCCCTTTCCCTGTCGCAGTATGGTAGCCAGTGTGAAATGTAACCTGTCAGTACGTAGCGAGTTTAACTATGCTAATATTCGGTTACACTCATATACAATAGAGGAATACAGACACCAGGCCAAATCCAGCCCTTTTGTTCACCTGTGAAACCACCAGGCCAAATTCAGTTTTCCCACATATGTGAATATTACTCTCAGTGAGAGTTTGCATTGGTATGAGAGCAGACTTCACCCTCTGACCCAGCTATGTAAGCTCTCACACCTCGTGCAATTATCTCACATCTGTTCAAAAGAGAACTGACCTATATGTGGGTGAAGGTCTCTGCAAGCTGATGTATTACCCCAGGAGAATGTCATGTCATGTCATGCTGGTGTGAGACACAGATGCAGGGATGTATTGTAAGATTTAGTGAGAATTGCTTTCTTTAAATTTAGCCTTTACTGTAAAACCCAAAAATTCCAAGAACTTGCAAAATGTTTTCATTGTTTCAGTGTTTAATGCCACAATTTTGCAAGCCATATCTCGTGTTTGGGTGTCTGTTTTCAAGTAAGAGTATCAAGAAGTATAAGGTAAATACAAATCTGAAATATATATTCTAAATGTTACGCTTTTAATGCTGTAAATGTATGGTTTTGAAGTGATTGATATAAAGAAATTAGTTTACACTTGCCTCTAATGCTTACAAGTGAATTTTTGTACCTTTAAGTAAAGACGGGGAGGCTTCATAGTCTGTGATTTTTGTGGTTTTTACATTCACCTGTATATCACATGGTTTTCTATTTGATACAAAATGTCTTAGAAATAATCTATATTAGTACATATATGCAGTTATAAGGAAGAAATTGCATTTCTCATCTACAGTTATTCTGCAAATCAGGATCTAAGTATCTATCACATTGGAAGTACAAACTAATTTATTAATGGACACATTATTTTAGGACCCTGATGTGCTACAGAAAGGAGAAAAAAAAAAAGAGAGAGAGAAAGAAAGAGCAAGAGAAAGGAACAGAATACATAAAGAAAAGAGTCTAACTCACTCAGCTGCAGACCTCCTCAGTTTAACACACCTTCATCGACGTGCATTTCTAAAATTAAGAGCACGTCCCTGTTGCAATATTTCTGGAGCCAGACTGATTTCTGACAAACTATAGAGGATATCAGGAGAGCCAGCATCCAACTCAATAATGGACATATTAGAATATATGACATTCTTCCTTTTGGAAAAAACAGCAGTCCAACCTATTAGTTAAGTGACATGCATCCCCACCCACATAACTGTACCAGCTTTCTGCTTTGGACCTATATGTTAAAAAAAAAAGGCATTGTTATGAGCAGAAAGTGTTTATTTGAATCCATAACACATGCATGATAACGAGCCAGTGGTCAGGACCACAACTGCCAATGTTCTCCATTCCCATCGTTCTACTCCCTCATCCTCATCTCACAGATGCATTCTGCAACCTACAAATGCCACGTTTCCATTATTGTCCCAGCATCATCCATTGCAACATCTACACCAAGCTACCCAGCAAGACGACTGAGCCACATTTCCCTTTATTAGCTACTAGGTCCTCACACATCCTATTAAGTCTCAACAACACATTTCCTCTAGCCTGCCACACCTACTACAGCAAATACACTTTTTCTCAGGATGCACTGTTGGCCAACACTCTGCTTATCAGCAGATAAATATGCAGTTTGCAAGTCTTGTTAAACAGCAGCTTATCTCCCTACAGTACTCTGTGGGATCTCTGTAGCCTTTTTGTACATTAAATGCATTTGCCAGTTCCCCCAATGAAACAGTGGCAGCAGTAAGAAGTGTAAACTAGTAAACAATGGTAGGCATGTTCTTGATGTTGTAAAGATTGCTATACAACATGACCTCTGGTCCGTGTTTGCCACCACTGGTTTGGCATCAGAAGAATGTGGAGAAAACAACAATTGAGGCCCAGAAAAGTATTTCTGATGAGACAGCTCAAAAAGAGGCCAGAGAAAGGCAGGTCAGGAAGTCCCTGTGGAGGAATCAGGATAGCAAAAGATGCTGGGCAGACATAAAGTAGGAAAGGTAGGCCCAAAACAGTCCTATGTTTGGTGGCCTGAAGTAATCATACAGCTTCACATATACTGCTCTTAGTACCTAGAAGACTCTCAGATTCTTCACATTCACAGCATCCATAGATATTACCTAGTAAGTTAAGCTAAAAGATTTTAGAAGCCTAAAAGGGGCTTACACACAAAGAATGGGAGCCATCTCACCTAGAAGTAGAGAGCCTACTAAGAAATTACTCTGTTCTGGTCTTCTAGGTCCTGCTGTAGTCAAGAGGGAGACACAAGAACCACATCTGATTCAACCCATCTAGATGAGGCAGATGTCTGGTTGCCTTAGATAGACAGGATCTAGGTCCACTGTCCATAAAAGGCAACTGCCTTAGGGTAGGTAATCAGCTCTTGGTGAACAATATCAGGACATGAATCCTATGCTGTGACACAAAAGTTTCCTCAAGGCATTGTGAGTCCTAATGTAATTAACTCCTATTGAAATCAGTGGGAACTAGGCATCTCAGTAGCTGAGGACCTCAAACACTAAATGTACATTGAAATAAAATAAAGCACGTTATAAAATTATACCAAATAGTGGGAAAGGTAGCTCCAGTACTAGTATATTGTTTTAGTGAAATCCTTGCTTTACTTAGTAATGCATCCAATGCATCCTATTTGGGAATAACCAAGCACAGAAATATAAAAATCAGTAAATGCATTGTGCAGAAATACAGACTTCAGATTTTTTTTCCATCTGAGCCATTTAATATACACATATATTGTAAACACAAGGCATTCAAACATTGACAGCCTTCCAGACATTCTCGGCTTCCTTTGTGGTATATGCTGTTTGTTAAAATAGACTTCTTGTTCAGGAAAAGTCTTTGGCCTACTTAGTTGACAGTTCATCACTGTTTGAAAGATATCATCCCTGTCTAATGGACACTAAGTACAAATGAATAAATTAATCTTTTTCGTAAATAAATACAACATGCAAGCAGCAAACATAGATGTAAATGTTAAAATATGGAAAGCTTTTTATGGTCACAGTGCACTGTTTCTAGGTTAAGGCCTGGCTTATTAAATCACCATCAAACTTTACTATTTCGGGCACATCATCTGTCAATAAAGAGCAAATAAATAATAATTTTCTTCTCAGATTAAGTAGAATTCATGAAGCTGAAATAATACTAGTTGCTTGTTCTCTCAAAAAGAAGCTTTTGCAAAGAAGAGAAAGAAAAGGAATGTAAAATAGATGGAAAACATCTTGTGATAATTATCTGCCAGTAATTACACATCCAATCTCTAAAAAATAGTAGATTAATGATGGTAACCTACATAATGATGCTGGTGAAGACTTCCTCCTACACATGTGTACACTCTAAGAAACCTTTTAATTCCAGCTTCTACGTCACATGGCAGCACACCTCATTGCCTTGCAGATGCCCAGGGAACAGTTGTGAGGCAGGGGAAGAAACAGTTCTCCATCTGGTAAAAGTCGCTTAACTTGATGTCATTCCAAGCAAAATTTGGACAGCCAGAAGGAAAGATTTGTTTCAGAGAGCCAAGAAAGTAGACAGTCCCATCAGGGGAGCAGCATATAAATGCTGCTGTCATTTATATAATCTCAGATTACTCACATTGTCAGACTAAGAAGCCACTGATTTAAAACTATAATATCTGTTGTCTCTATCCATCATAGGAAGTGTTTAGCAGCATCTAGGGTTTGGTTCTTGCCAGTGGACCAGTGACACGCATAATGCACACCAGTCCAGCAGCTTGGAGGAGTGGGAAGTAACCACCACATCACCAATAACAAACAAACAAACAAAAAAAAAAGGGAATATAAAAGTGGGAAAATATTGAGAGTATTTATATTTTCCTCCTTGTAAAGTGCCCAAGTGGGGAATAGCAACTTAAAATCACGAGAGAGAAATCACCAGCAACTTTTCTGACAGTGGCGTATGTACAGTTCAGCAGTCTGTTACTCTGAAGGAAACGGTCAAGGGATTGACAAGTGACTGGCACAAATGTCCCTAGAATAATTGTGGCAGAGTAGTATAACAGGCATCAAGGGAGGATTTATTGCAGGGTGCTACTTAAAAAACTAGGAAGGCTCCAGTATGGAAAAACTGCATCCAGTAACCTTTTCCAAGCAGTGTGGAGAATGGCATCTGAGGCCATGTAAGCAGTTTTAGCAGCTTCCAAAATAGGCAACACTTGACAGATCCTAGACTCAGAGACTCTGAGGCCTAAATGGACTGTTCCGATCATCTTCTCTACTTGCCCACACAACACAAGTTATAGCATTCCAGCTATTGACAACTTTTAGAAATAAAACATATGTAACTATTATATCTTATTTCACACTTGACACGCTGTAGGTGTTTGGAAAGCAATGTGCAATAGGATGAACAGGAAGTGAAGACACAGTCACTGTCACAGCCTGTGGTAGCCACGGTGCCAAGACTTCCACAAAACCTGGGTGGTTTCGCTGCTGACCTTTTATATGTTATTTTAAGGTACATTATAAGAGTAATGAAAAAAGGTACAATGCTTGAGTGCTCACAGTACCTGTCACTGAGTCTCTATATAAAATGTAGGGACGTGTCTGAAACTCCTTAAGGGAATGGGACACTTTTTTTGCGTTCCAGAGGGATTTTTATCTATGACACATACACAATGTTGCACATAGTCATGGATCTCATATCCTTATTATCTTATAGATGAACTATTTTCATGAGGAAATAATTTAAGAAGTACTATTCCTGTAGTAGTAGCACTCAGTATGAGATAGGATTTCTTCTGTCTACATGAGAGAGACCTCAGAATCTACCTAGTGAAGGAGCATAAAAATTAATTTTGCATAGTGATGACTAGATAAAATGCAGGCACTTGGCCAAAATCAGCTGCCTTTCTTTATGGCAAGTAACTATTTTATGACTTCAGAATAACACCATTCACATGGAAAACTCCACTTTGAGTTACTATACATCCCACAGTAATAGTCTTCACACCGTTCACTCAGGAAATACAATGCTTACAGCCAACAGTAGAAGCAGCATTCTGTTCCCCACAACTTCTACAATGAAAAACAACGTTAGGGGTTTCCATTCTGCCGGTGGTTTTCCTCCATTTTTTTTTATTTTTCATTGTCTTTTGTTACTTTAAATAAAACAATGCATTTGCACATGTTAATGCATCTGAATAGATACATGTTTAAGATCTAGAAGCACAGATGGTATTGGAGGTAAGCCAGTTTTGAGGCTTATTTTGTAGCTTGAAGATTTTTGCACAGCTGAACTGCATTCAGAAACCACCATTGGTCCCAAGAAGCAAAACACCCAGAGTATAAAAAGGGAAAGATTTTTGTCTCTGTGTAGGCTGACTTCAGATCTATATTGTAGTTTTGCCAGATTTCCAGCATGTGGTCGGTATGCAGTGATACATCTGCTCTGACTGAACGGAAAGGAGGGTAGTGCATGAAACGGCTACTGTTCTAGTTGTTGCCTCAAAATTCTTTCAACATCGTGTTTTTCTGGGGCAGAAAGAGAAACTGGCTGGAACAAGAGATACGGAATTTAGAGGAAGGATACCCAAGTTAGTGAACATAAAAATAAACATGTAAAATGGCTTTACTATTTGACATTCATTGAACTTTGATATGTCAAACACAAAACATTCTAGAAGACAAAATTATTTCTCTCTCAGAAAGACTCTCCTTTTGTTCTCTTTCATTTAATTTTATGACACCTTTACAAATACAAGCCCTTAGGCAGCATCCTCAGCACATATCCTCTGCAGGTTCAACTTTTCCTCAGAGGATATGTAGCACAACCATTCAAAAAAAATTTGCAAAATAACTAGAAAGGATCAATTTCTGTTTTGTTACCGACACAAATTTTCTGAGAAACTAAATATATATAAAATAGTCTTTCCGTGTTCTCCTTATGCTTCTGTAAGATGGATGTAATCTTAATTTCATTTTTAGTGTCTTGGGGGTTCAACCAAGATTCTTGCACGTAAAGGACACAAATGCAGTAACAGACAACCTCTGTTCTAAATTGATCATAATTTTAACTGTTAAAGTACTAATAACTGGGGGTGGGGGGGAGAGGGTGTGGAAATCCCAAGGTGCAGGAAGTTATGTGATTTGGTCAAGCAAGGCAACATGAAAACCTAGGAACTGAATCCAGATTGATTACCTGACGGCCATCTGGGTGCCCGTGTCTTATCCCCTAATAAAGCCCCCTGATTCACTTGCAAGGATATTGTGTTATTAAATAAATCTATGTAATCAAGAGAGATAAAAGGAGGTATAGAAATTTTGCAAAGTACGTTAAATTCAGCCTTAAGCAAAGACCTGGAATATAAAACTCTGTGTCACAGAATCCCCACAAATCTCACATAAGGGACCTTGGTGTTCTAATACCATTCTTCATATGGGAGAAACTTGACGGTCCAATTGTTCCTTTAGGCAGAACAGCCTTGCTAGTGAAAAAAGGACCCCAACACAGAAAAGAAACTCGTCTTCACTTTGTGCGTCAAACATATCCTCTCCTCCCAAGCAGATAAAGTCCAACATAGTTACATGGTGTCCTAATTCCAGTTTTCTGGAGGCCCTGCATTGTATATCTTCATAGCTTTTAATCACTAATTTGTGAACAAAAAAAAAAATACTTCATTGTACAAAGAAAAATGCATTCCTTATTAGTGCTCTAAATACTGAAGCTAGTGGAAATTCATGTGGACCTAGAAACCAAACCAACTCTGATTTTTGTTTCAAAATAACCAGTTTTGCACACTTAAATGCATAGGAAGTTTGTCAAAAAAAATCAAAGGGTGACAATTTTTGCTCACAACTCACAGACCTCAAATTTTATAAAGAATTATTATGAAGCCACTAAAACTAATCCCTTGTAATTCACCTCATGGGTCTAATTACTCTTCACTCCTCTCCACGTTGACTTCACTCTTCTCATTGCATCTTCTTTCTCTGTCACCATGCACTATCATTGCTGCTTTGATCTAAGTAATAACTGACTAGCATCTCTTTGCATTTCATCAACTCTCTACTGATTCTTAAATGTCAATTAAACGCATTTTCATCCTCACCTGTATTTTTCAGCTTCCCCATCAGTATCATAATAATTCTTTCAGTCCATAATAATTTGATTTAGGAAGACATTTTCACACATAATACTTTCATACAAAATGCAATTTATTGCTTTTCAGTGATATTTAAGAAATAAAATTTTCATACTGAAATATGCTACTAATCATCTGTAGCTAACTTAGAGCTGCTTAGTTAACCATATGTCAAATAATTCATTTCTATCTCAACTTGGTAAATTTGGTATAATAAATGTTGAAATGTATGTTCTTGTATCAGCTGCACACCAAATAAGTTGTAGATCAAATGTACAAATATAATGGCATTCAAAAGATGCATTTGTTATGTCACCACAGATTAGTTAGTTATGCAGATGTATAATTATGTAATCAGATGCCACACAGGATTAACTTAATTACAAAATGGATTTAAAAATCAGTCCTGCAAAAAGAAAATTTTATTATGGGGCTGTTCAATATATTTTTCAAATATTTTAAAAGAAAATATAAAGTATTTAAGATACCACTAAATGCAAATTAATGGAGAAAGTCTTTGTGTGTGTGTTTCTTCTTAACAGAAACATACTCATACATCAGATTTATAGTCCATTACTTTGTCTAGCAGACAGCAGTAATGATGAAGTTAATGCAGAATTCTAATTGTATCTGGAATGGGATATAAAGAAAAGCAAACAGTGTTGTACTAAATAAATGTAGTCTGCTCTAAAGAAAAGCAAAAATCCCAGCTGGACAAGAAAATGCACCACATTTTTGTGGTAATGACCTAGAGAATATGCATGGTGCTGCTGATCAAAACATGAAAGAGATATTTCAAGTCATGTAATTCAGTCGTATACTGAAATCATAATTTGTCTAAACTTCAATCAGCAAGAAAAAAAAAATAAGATAGGTTGACTGGTGTCACACCAGTATTTCAAAATTATTAGGGAAATCTTCAAACTCTGGTCAGAATTTGAACCCAACTTCTTACAAAAACACCAGATAAATCAAGAGTCTGACTGAGTCTACATTTTATTAACAGATACTGAAAAAAAGGGGTTCAAAACTGTAGAATAAAAATATGCTTCACTGAGTGAGAAAACAAGTGGCTCTCTACACACATGATGCACCAAATCCAAAACCTATTAGAAATTAGAGGTAAAACTCACACTGATCTCAGGCTGTTTCTGATCAAGTGCTCTCAGGCTCCCTCAATAATCATAAAACAATTATTTGATAACTGTTAGCTTAGATTAGAAGCACTGGAGTGAAAGGTGCATGGCTGATGCTTCAGGATGGGCTGTGCAGAACCAGGACCTTGCTTGAGGCAGTTTGAAATGGCTCCATAGACCTAGCTATTAAAACCATAACTGATTCCTAGATGCAGTTTTGACTGAGACCTGCTTCTGTCCTTGATCCTTCCAGAAAAAGGAATCCAGAAAACACATCACCTCAGGCAGGCTCAGCAAGCAAGTCTTTCTTCCCTTTTCCCACTTGTTTAAGCTAGGCCCTTAAGAAGTTCTAATCACTCATGAAGTTCCTAGCTTAAGGTACACGGAAGCAGAAATTAGCTTTTTTGATTCATAAATAAAAATCACCGACATGTTATGGCCTGATCAAATTACAGTTAAAGACTCCCCATTATTTCACTGGCCATTGAAACTAAAAGAAATACCTGAACTGGATGGCAGATTTGTGACTTTTCCCACATTTATAATATCACATCTACCCCAAGGAAATTTCAGAATCGCAGAAATGATGGTTGGAAGTCATGTAGCCCAACCTTTTGCCTGAAATGGGACTTCCAGTACTTAAAGGCTGCCTACAGGAGAGATGGGGAGGCACTATTTATCAGGGAGCGTAGTGATGGGACAAGGGGTAATGGGTATAAGATGAAAGAGGTTCATATTTAGATCAGATATTAGGAAGAAATATTTTCCTGCGAGGGTGGTGAGGCACTGTAAGAGGTTGCCCAGAGAAGCTGTGGATGCCCCATCCCTGGAGGTGTTCAAGGCCAGGCTTGATGAGGCTTTGAGCAACCTGGTCTGGTGGAATGTGTCCCTGCCCATGGCAGGGGGGTTGGAACTTGATGATCTCTAAGGTCCTTTCCAACCCAAACCATTCTATGTTTCTATGATAATGCCAACTCTAGATCATGTTGACCACAGCTTTGGCTGGGTTCTCTGTGGCAGATATGCATTTCCTTATTGGTGAAAAGTTTTTTCTTAATGTCCAGTCTGAACCTTCTAAGAGCAATTTATGCTCATTCCTCTAACAAGCAGTACACTGACCTAAAATAAGCATGACAGGGTGTTGCCTTAAGAGGGAGTTGTATTCGAGGTTTGTTTCTGTACAACATTCACTTTTCCATCTCAACTATGTTGTATGTGGCAATGAAGATTGCTATGTGTAGCAACAACAATTCAACAGAACAAGAACTCTCGTCTTTTTTTACCAAATCACATTGCTGAGTACCACAATGGGGAAAGGGTTCACCTGTTTCTTCCTATCCCTTATCCTTGCTGTTAATCACTCCACTCTAGAGTGTGGAGGCAGTAGTCATGCAATTCATATCTCTTTAGGTTCAGTTCTGGATGACCTATAGCAGACAGGGGACATTTGTTTTTCTGAAAGAGCACAAAGTATAAACTCCAAGAAAGTTCACAACAAATTTCAGTCTACTTCAGTACCCCAGTACAAAGAGCCTGTTAATTATAATTTGTTGACATTCTAGTTGTGGATGTTTCCTTGTTAGATGAGGTTGTCTTTGTTATTTATATACTTCGCATACCTTTTTTTAAAATGGCTTGCAGTATTTTTTTGTAATTTTTTTTTTAAAAACAGAGTCTAAATAAACAAAGGTTATTCAGAGAGATAATTGTTGCTGTCTGAAAATCCCTCAGCAGTATAATTTCCTACAAAAACATCAGTTCATTAAGTTTTAATTTAATTTTTTTTTGAAGAACACACTGATTTGACAAAATTTTAAAATAAAATCTTTGAAACAAATATGACTCATTCACTTTTGAGGCTAAGTGGTTCATCTCGATCTTTATATTAACTGCATATATACTGTATAGTAATTACTGTAAAAGCCAAAACGAATCAAAATGATACATCTGAAACATCTTTAACTGCTTTAATTCAAAAAGTAACACAGTCAAAGAAAATGCTGTGAGATCACCAAGCTGAGAGGGCAGTGGAAATTCCTGCTTCCCTTTGATTTAAAATGCAATTAATATTTAGAATGTCAGAATTTCTCTCCAAACGTAAATGCCAGGTCCTGACCAGCTGGGCTGATTAGAGCAACAATATTTATTTTTGAAGTTTACTGTCTGATTTTACTATCTTTTGAGAGTCAGAGTGAAACAGCAGAATAAATGATCATTAAAGTCATTCAAAATTAGTTAAAGTTTAAAAAAGTCTGCACAGTTATAACTGAGGATCTGCTGCTTCTATAGTCATATTGGCTGCATGTTTACCTTGACTTCTGCTCATAAACACACACACTCCCACCAATATGGAGCTGGCCACCTGCCAATATGAGAAATACATGAGCACAAAAGGACCTGTTACCATTAGGTCCATAAGTACTGCCAGATGTGCATGTGCTGTAAATTTAATTCAGCCTGTAGCTTTTTGACAAATTTATGATTTAAAAAAAAAAAAAAAAAAAAAAAAAAAACAAACAAACTTAACAGAAAAAAAAACCCAAAACTTTTTTCTGTTGAATTTAACAGATAAAATGCTGATGGCCAGAACTAATGCTGTCTTGTGTGTTAGATGATTTTCACTTTCCATCCAGGCATATTCAGAGTTGCAGAAAATGCCACACAGTTTATGCAAAAAGGAAACCTGTGCTGCTTATGACCAGCAAAAGCATGGCCCTGTGGGACAGGCACCCTATCCCTGCAGCTGGGTGCTGGTACTTTCAGTGCAAGAACACTGATGCATCTTACCAACACTCCGCAGAGATGTGATGGAACTTAACTGTCCATCTTGCCCAGCTGTCTCTACACCACCGTTTAAGTGGTGAAATTAAAACTGGTTGTGAGTTCCTTTCCTGCTGCTCTTTGCGGAGCACCTCTGTGGACTGGCCAGGCACAACTAGTCCACACTGCCAGAGGAAATTGCTTCCAGGGGACAGGTTCTGACAAAGATTTGTGAGGAGACTAAGCCAACCAATTTAAATGATTCTCCTTTCATCAGAAAATCAGATTAGCATAGAAAATGAACAAATATTGTGTGGATGGCTGTTTAATGAGCCCATGACAGGGTACCCTTCATTCATTTTAGTCTTACATGCAGACCAGCCTCATCTTGGTACTTATCCTTTCTGACTGCTAACAGTAGTCTTTCTCTGATCAGCTCCAGTGAACAAAGTTTTATTATTCCTGCTACCAAACAAGATTTTAAATTCCCCAAACTGTAAATCTCCTTCAGTATGTCAGGATTGCGATGCCACCTGCAACATCCTGTTAGCTTGTTAAGCTTAAACTACTGTGTTGAGAAGCAAATCACCAATTCCTGCCTCCTTTTCCTCTCCCACCATTTTGCTGCTCCTACTCGTTCTCTCACCCAGGTGTAAATTGTCCCGGTTCTCCAGCTCTGGCTTACTCACCAGTGCTATCAGGTTTCAGTTTACTGTTGTAGAAATGCTACTCCTAGGCAGACCCGAAGTGCCTGCACATTCAGCTAACCCAAGTGAATTTAGAACCCCTGGCAGAAGCCTGGATGGTTCTTAGTACCTAATACAAAACAGAGTAGCTGCCAAAGTGCACTGTGAACTTTTTATCAGAAGTAGTCCTAAAACCATAGCATGGGAGGACCCAACACCTTACCTGTTTATAGAGACGTACTGGATATTTTGCAGTAGAGACATCCAAACCATCTAAACCAGCTCCCTTGGCCTCCTTGACAAAAAGAGTTCTACCATTCTAAGCAGAGAGACACAGAATTGTCACAGGAAAACACATCTTTAGTGGTATTTTCAAGTACATATCTGTCTCTGGAGGTCTTCTAACCCAGTGATGTGAAACCTGGCTTTTTCTGAGGATTAGTACTTCACTGAGCCATGGTCACACTTCTTTATGGAGGTAAAAAATTACGTGTGCTCACTATAGGAGAGCTTAATGGTAAAAACATTTCCTTAAGGTGACAAATAACACTCTTCCTCACCTTCAGACAGTTTAGATCTCATCTTCCCACTCCCATAATAATGCACTCAAGGAAAGCTCCCTTGACCTCCAGGCTCTAACTTATCCTTGCTAAGAACACTCTTCATGTCCCATATTGAAACAAGGTCAGTTTGCAGCCAGGAACACAAGAAATGTCAAAGAGAGAGGACACAAGTAGGTGATACCTGTATAGCATGATGGAGAGGAAACCTGAGTTCTGGCCCTTAATTTCAGAAGTATATAATATTCCATCCAGCCAGGAGCCAGGCCTAGCTCTCCCTGCTCTTACCCAGTGGGAGAACTGGAGCATTCTCAGAAGAAGTGGTGGTTAGGGCTTTCTAGCAGGAACCAGGATGACAGGCTTCAAATCTCTTTACATGGAGGTGGGCGTAGAGACAAAGTTTCCCTTTTCCAGGGTAAATGCTGTGATTACTCAACAATTGTGTAAGTGGTAGGAACCACGTGTTCCTGCAGCTGCTTTTCTGAATTAATTCAGATCTGTCAGCACTTGTTAGACAAGCTCAGCTAACAGTTACCAGATGAAACTCCTGGGGACACTTGGGCAAAGAGCTGTCTTGCACTACAGAGAGGTACCTCACTTTGCCAGCTAGGACTCATCTGAATATGGACGGTAGCCTAAGTAGGAAGATTTTAGGTTGACTAGCAAAGCACCTACCATGTGCATTAACAATGAGGAGCCCAAAAGACACCCATGACCCTTCTTCTCTGCAGGGACTGGGGAACACTACACATGGCAGCCAAGTATTAGCCCCTGGCCTGCCCTCTGAGCCAGGTGAAGACAATCCAAGCAGTACCCAAAGGCAGGACAATCACTGTCCCATAGCACTGACCCCTCTCCATCATACCCTGTGCCTCAGCACAGCTCAGCACTGCGCTTCCCCAGACTTACCACTTCCCTGTTAACGCTGCCTTGCATCCTAACAACCTGAGGCAGTTTGCTCACACCTGTCTGCAATCTACCTAACAGTCAGACTAGCTGTTTAATAGTGTATAATAATTTGCAAGAAGCAGTGAAAAAGAATCCATTCCATAGCCAAAAGAGACTATTTCACAACCTTTTTTGTTGCTTTATGTACAAATGGCCTAGGTACAGAAATAAAAACTTATTCCCTCTTTTCAAAAAGCCTGGTACTGAGCTTAGAGCTGTTCAAGGACAGCATTAACTTTTGCACTGCTATTTACATGAATTTGTGGTCTCTTAATTACTACTGGGTCACCCCCAGAAAAAGCTGCCCTCTTCCTTTTAAGTAATGAGTGGGTACAGGAATTATTTGTGGGTTACTGAACACATCTCTAGTCATTAGTCTACCATTCATTTCAGAAGAGGTTGATTACATTAACAATCCAACCATTACAAGAGACCTAGGCATGCAATGGTCTTTTTTTTTTTTTTTTAATTAAACACTGACCCCACAAGATAAAGCAAGTGTAAAAACTTGCATTCTGTTTTTGTACAGCAGTACTATCTTAAAGGATATCTAAAGAAGAAAAATGCTTCCTTAATATCAACTTGTGTGAAGGCAAACTGCAAACAATTCTATGTACTTCTATATGCAATCCCCATAAACAAAAAAAGAATGGAAAATCATAGTGGCAGTGCAAAGGAACATATTAAGAGGAATTTCTGCCCTGTTCATTGTTTTGTTTCATATACACCTTTCTTCTTTTTTCACTGCTCTTTAGCATCTTGCATACAAAGATGGAAGTGCACGTGTCTGCAGCATGTCACAAGTTCCACTTTACTGTACAGTTTATTCACCAACCTATATCCACATAAAGCACACTTATTGATTTATTGTATTGAAGACATATATTATATCAACAATTCTGTACCATGAATCTTTTGGGATAATCTTGTACTCCTGTGCAGCCTTCTATTCAAGAGCTTCACCTCTATCACACTGGGGTTAACACAAGAGGTTGTTTTCAACCCTATATAACACTGACTTCATTCTGCTGTCTTCATGCTGAAATAAATGAAAAACCAGTCCTGTGAAAGCATCAACAAATTGGTAAGATAACTGATAAACTGCAGAAATCCATCCCTTTCTTACAAACTTCCCCATTCTCCACAGTTTCTTCTCAGATTGAAGATTACACATACAGATTACATTTTCCCAGATGTCCTTGGGTTATTTGCAGCACATACAGATTACATTTTCCCAGATGTCCCAGCTTAAGTACTACCTTTTCAACACATTATGTAAATTTTCATTAGAGCTAATGAACCTATTTGTTGCCAATAACTTACTGGTTGGATTTGGCGCTTTCTCAGTTAATGACTCATTCAGGATCCACAGCTGACCTTTATGGATTTACTTCTGACATATGATTTTCACTGTAAGTAGTATATTTCAAATTTTCTTTTAGTGTTCTTCATTATGTCATCAGTAGCTTTTTGCAGCATTAGTAACCTTATATAAGATCACATTTTTTCTAAAAGCTGAATCATGACCAAATGCAAAAGAATCTCTAACTTAAAATGTCCATTGAAATTGGTTTCTTTAGGGAATATTTGCTATAAGTATTGTATAAACAACGAGTTTCCTTGGTGTTTAACTTTTTAGCTCTCTAAAAATTGAGAGCAAACAAACTCATTACATATGTTACAGGAAGATGGAACATCTGTAATACAAAATAAACAGTTTAATAAAAAAGGGCAGTTTCTTAATTGCACTTTATAATCACAGTCAAAATCTTTTAGAAGATTACTAAGGACTTTTATGAATGGAACTGCCTATAAATTTGACACTTTGATCAGGAAACCAAATGCTGATGACACAGATATGAAGAACATGTGCTCTCTGTTTTGTGTTACACTGTGGACGAAAGCCACAGCACAGCCGCCTTCTCAGAAGCTGCAAGAGGGTAGAAAAGGGCTGTCCTGGGGCAGGGGGGTACAAGGCACGCAAAAGGGTTATCAGGGACCACTCTCCTCCTCCAACTTACGTGTGATACACCTCTAAAAGGAATACCTATTTGTTAGATTGAATATGTTGTTAGAGTGACCATCAATTAATTATTTAAAAAGGTGATACATGATGACTCACCATAATAATACAGTTAAACCCTTTTCCAACATTTAACCTGTAGCTGCACAGAAGAAAGAGTTTCTCAAACCCATTTTTTTCCCAGAAGCATCTAATAAATACAATTTAATATCAAGAGCACTATGAAACTCATCAGGGAAAGTGATCAGAAAGACTTATTTTCAAAATCCCCAGTAGATAATGGAGAACATCTTAAGATACTGAAGAGGAGAAACAGAATGCTGCAAAGTAGCGTTGTATCACCCCATGAAACAAAGAGAGAGGTGAGACTATAAGCAGACAGTGGAAGGTAATGTTCATCTTATTTGTTTGCATAAGCTGAACTGCCTTAAAAAATAATGCACTGGCAACTAAGGCTGAATAGCTTAGTATCTCTCTCCCATGATGTGTGGATATGGATATACAGGACTTAAAACACAGTTTAAAAAAAATAAGGTTGCTAAGTGACAACATACTTTATCACCTCATTTACCGTTTCTGAAGAGTCATGTTGAAGAAAACAGATAACATTGGTGGCTCTATTAATTTCTGAGCAGACAAAATTTATTCTTCGCTGGTGCAAAAATTTAATTTTAAAACACAATAATGTCTGTGTTTATCTGGCAACAGAAGTGCAATTGTTCATTTCCATGCTATAAGGTGTTTGAATTTGACAGGTAAATGCATTTTTAGAGAGTCTTTCAGTAATGAGTTTAGTTCTCTGGATATTTTAAAAAACACATCTCGCCGTTTCTGTTTTTTGTTAATTGCCACTACTGTGCCAAAAGTATAGGCCATTGTGCTCTTAAAATGCAGATACCTGCATAGATTTAAACACTTTTGCTTTCATCTTTTAGAAGACTTCTAAGTCATAGCTTCTGGAAACAGGACACCTGCCTTAGGTCTGATCAACCCCTGTACACTCACCCAAAGTCACTAACAGCTCAAGAGCGTTATCTCAGAATATTCCAGCTTGTACAAGAGTTTGCAGTTCACACTTCAGCAGCATGTGAAATCTTCATATGTGTTCCTAAACTCAAGCACAATTGCCTCAGTGCAAACCAAAATTATTTATCACTTAATTTTATTTAAATTAAAACAAAAATTAAAAGCCCCATAGGCGTTTCCTTGTCCCAACATCCTCTCCCTTGAGAGTACACTATAAAACAAAGTTCAGAATCTTCTGAACAAAGTGTAGCGTACAGTTTCTTCTCTGAATCTTTGCATTTCTCTCCCTCTTCTCAACAGCCATGACTACATTTCCTGAACTTCTAAAACATCTGTACTTCCCAATATGAAATGATGTCCTCCTCTCTGGTTTAAGTCCCAGGTATCTGAGAATTCTTCCTCAATCTCTGCCTCCTTACAATTCCAAAGAGCAATAAAAACACGTAGGTTTGTTTGTGCTGTCTCTAGCAAGTTTGCTTCTCTAGATTCCAACACAAGCACAAAAGTCGGAGAAAACTTGTTTCCCTAGGATTTAGCATACCAAGAGGTTTCCAGCTCAATGGGATCTTCTGAATTTAATATTTAACCATTGTTCCTGCCCTGGGGATTTCACCATGCACTCATATACACTAATCTCTATCTCACACTTTCAAGAAACATCTCTGGAACAAAGTTAGCCCCTTAAACTCATATAGCAAGCAGCACAAGATTGAACAATTATGTTGAGACATTTGTAATATTTTATTAAAATAGCTGAAATTTCCAAAGTTTGACTCACAGATAAAAGCAGCAGGGCAGAACCTGAGGTCTTATAAGCAAGAGTCTTGGTACTGTAGCCCACAGAGCTTCTTTTATTTATGCCCTCTGAAGATTTTGTCCATAGTTAACAGTTAAATGAATGAGGTGGAACAGATCACCATATTGTTAAATTAAAGAAATGAGCAGAGCTGACCCGGCTAATGCCAGAAAACTAAAATCCATATTCTCCTTGTAGCTTTGAAACAGAAGCAGGAAAAAAAAATCTGTCAATGGAAGTGTACTGTCTAGTAGCAATACATCACCCCAATATGTTAGCACAGCTTGCAGAAAGCACTTGTCAATGAAAACCCATTGTCTGTCTCTGATACATCACCTCAGTATCTTTCCAATTTAATTAATATGTTCTTGACAACAACAAATATTTTCATTTTTCAATCAGCTTCCATAACAAAAAAATCTCATCCTGTTTTCAAATAGCAATAATTTCTTAAATATTTCCCATTCATGCTTGGAAGACTAACTGGTTTTAATCACTGTTTCTGCATGTTGTGTACCTCATAATAAAAGTGATGGTAGTTGACTATATATTCTATGAAAAGCTTGAAGAAATAATAAGCAAAGATTTTCTTGAAGTTGAGTGAAACATTAAACAGAAGTGAAAGGTCGGACCAAGACAGCTCCTCATGATCTGTAGGTCAGACCCAGTCAGCTGTCTTTGGAAATTTCCCTTGCATTCCCTGCAGCCTTCAGAACAGGACTGACAGCTTTCAGGACCACCAAATAGTGTAAGATAAACATACAAAAATGGAGTTTTAGGCCTGGCTGATTCCAGGATTTGATTCTTTGTTTTAACTCATCTACAGAGAGATATCTATGCAAAGAACAGGAATAAAAGTTTTGTACCGCTAAGAGGCAATGTAGAGTTTGTATCAGTGCTGAATTGCACAATATTGCTATGTAACCACTTTGTCCATGTCTTTACAGAAGAAGAGGTTGGTGATGAATCAAATTGGGAATCAATATTCCTCGGGTCATTAGAGCAGAAGCACACGTGGAAAAGAATTGACTATAGAAGTATTAGATGTACTTAAAGTAGACAAAGCTGCAGGACCACATAATATGCATCAATAAACGTTATCAGACATTTGCTAGGAAACTGGTGAACCTTTAAATTATATTTATACAAGTTCAGTAGTTTCAAGAGAGATTGAAAAGGAACCAAATTCCATTGTTTTTAAAAGATACACAGACAACATCAGAAGCTAAATAGGGTGATTTACTATTAGAACTGTTACAGACAGAGATAATCTTAAGAAATGGCTTAAAGAATAGGAAGCCAAATCAAAAAGCGTAAGGAAATGTTTTGAAGGGATTGAGAAAGAGGTATTCATTACTAACTCATGAGTTTGGAAGCTGGAGTATTTTTCATGATACACAGAGGGAAAAATATACCTACATTTTCAATAAACATTAAAAAGTTCAACATTCAATTAATTACTGTGATAAAAAGTGATGAAGCAGTCAGGGATAGGTAAACAGCTATTGGATGAAGTTTGTAATCAAGGAGTGAGATAAGGGTTTATATCACTCTGGAGCATCTTCGTCTCAGAATATTGAAGAGAAACTTGCAAGGGGTCTTGGACTTCAGCTGTTCTAGAATTCTTCGGTTCACTTCCAATGTAAAAAGCAAACCAGCAAGATAGTTCTAATTTTGGGACTGAATTTTGGGGTTCAGAGCAAGGGATGCAGACCACAAGTCCTTCTCTCGCTATCAAATGAGAAGCTAAACAAGGACGCATGACAAATTTCCTTCTTCCTGAATCCATTGAGGCTCTTAGAGGTGAGTCTTACGGTACTGTGGGAAGAGCTCTGCTTCACCTAGTAGAAAATTACAAAGAGAAGACTCATTTATTCTCCCATTTTAACAGATTGTGTCAGAACTGAAGAGGTCTGGCAGACTAAATGTACTGCCACCAATGGCCAGATTTGAAGAAAGAAATAAGTAATGAGTTGAGCACCTGAGTGCTCTTTTTTTTTTTATTGCAGTTACTTTCACTTCCATGTGTTTCATTTGGAGAGTTAAGCCTGTCATTACAGCTTGGTTTAGATGAGGAAAAGCTTAACTATGTGAAATCAGATTTAGTTCATTTAGAGGACACAGTTTCAGTAAGACTGTGTTAGGAAAATCAGCAGAAGGAAGGGTGAAAAACCAAAGGAGAAGACTAAACATAGCTTTTCACATGTCATGCAGAAAGACTGATGACTCTTATCACTAGTGTTTTGACAAATGAGACATCTAAGTATAGATCAAACTTTAAGCCTAATTTATTTCAGATATTAATATAAAGCACGACATTAACTCATAGTAGAATGGCTGGTGATTGGGAGAAGAAGAAGAAGTAAAAGCCTGAGATCAAAAGCACCACCTGTAAGTTCAGAGGCACAGAGTGTTTATTAATAAGATCTGTCTCTTTCTGTCTTGTCTTCAACACAATATTTGCGAAAAAGAAATTAAAGCAAAATGGAAAATATGTGCATCATAATTGAAACTCCTGGCACTACATTCAACTTTTTGTATAAGTACTTGAAAAAATCTGTTCCCACCATTTAAAACACCACTAATATCAATAAGAAAATGTTTTCTCTCACGGTTTTATTGGAAGTGATGCTCATTTCCACATAATTTTTTTCAATGTATTCTTTCCTGCATTATAAAATAAAAGCTACTAAAACTTCTTCTGAGTACAGATATTTAAAGCCTATAAATCACTGACTACTACATCTACACCTTAAGATAAGAAGTTAAGTGAAAATAACAAATTTCTCAGTATTTCATGTTATACTAAGCTCAGTATGGTGGTATATGGTCCCTATGCCTAACTACGAACTTTAGAATCTTATTTTGATGCATTATATGGAAAAGTCATCGCTTCAGAATGCATGACTGGTCCTCTATTGCACAGTGAAATGGTAATTGTGGGTTTCCACATTATGCCTTATTTAAATAATAATCATTCCACCAGAAGTATCAGAGGTTAAATATTGTTGATAGTCAACGGTTCCTTGTGCAAACACTAGTGACATCAAGCCATGTCATACTGAAAGGAACATTTAACAGAAATGCCATCATTATATGATGTTTTAACATATACACAACTTTTGTTTATAAAACATGGAGTACGTTCACATTGGCAAGGTTATAAGAGCTATAGCTTCATTTAAAACTTCTTTCTCCTCTTTGATGTTGCAGAATCATCAAATCCTCCTTTGAAATGCAGCAGCAGCTGAACCAAATCACTCTCAGTTGACATTCATGATAGCCCATTCAATCTCCTGTCCCACGGTTGACCTCAGTCTGGTTTTGATCAGAAGTAGTTTGGGTAAAAGAGCATTCACCTTCACAGGCTGACAAGGAGAGTCAGGTAAATTGAAAGCTATTTATGTCAGCATTTCAATATTGTATAGCTATTACAAATATCTATATAATCAGCATTATATAAAGTAGATTGTATGCTATCTGAACTTTCAGTTGATGGGCAGTTGATCAGAGATTAATATTTTAATATACAGCTAAACAAATTCATCAGCATACAGAGAATTTTACTTTTTTTCATGTCCTGGGTTATAAACGGACAGCAGCAGCAGCTTTGATGCCAATGGTATCAAATATATGATCAATGCCTGTGAGAAATTCAAAGTGACTTTAGATAGCAATGTCCTAAGCTACTTTACTCTTCTGACTCACAGTCTTACAAGATTGTGGATTTGGATATGCATTTTAACTTGACCTTTTACAGCCACATAATGCTTTCACCAATGGTTTTCATCTTTCCTGTGCTTGCTCTGGATTCTGAAGTAACCCCATCTAAACCTAGGAATTGGCATTATCCAAATTTAGTGTTACTTCCCAGGTGATAAATGTATCTTCCTGGGGATTTATAATCAAAATACGTGAATATATGGCAAAAGAAACAATTATTTTACAAACAAATTTGTCTGGGAAATGCTTAAGAACCCCAGTGCCAGTATATTGAGGCTGAAAAAAGTGTTTTTCTGAGCAAAGCCAGGGACATTCTATCCAGGCTTCAAACACAGACAGTTTGTTTCTCTGAAATGTTGACATAAATAGCTTTCAATTTACCTGACTCTTTGGTAGAATATATTCTGGTTTCAAAGGTCTAAAATTTAGCACGTGAAAACAATATGTTTTCAGAAGCACACCATGTAGACCATTTAGTTTTCTATAAACCACTTTTGTCATATGGGATAGGGCATTATACTAGTACTAATTTTTTCCCTCTGTGCCACCCACCAACTAAACCTAGATTTCAAAGACAAATAGAGTAAATCTCAGAGTGTATCCCTACTGCCTTTAGATGGAGTTGCACAGCTGTAATGAATGACAGAATTTTGCTAATTTAGGCAGACAGCTACACTGGCTTCATGATTACAGGAAGTTTTTATGTAATTACAGATTCCAGTTGACATAACATATTTAGAAGTTGTCACAGTCAACTCTGACTGATGAATGTAAAATTTGGTTGCATATGAATACTGTAACTGGGCACAACAGGCAGAAACAAGCACAAAACTTTCAGAAATTAAAATATCAGAAATAACATGTAAAAAAGAATTTAACAGGTCATTTGACGACCTGTCCCAATGTCAAATCAGCTAGACCTGGGAGACTTTTATGTAACCTTTTCTCAAAGAACTACAGTTGTGAAGACTTTATAGTTTCTTCCAAGCAATGTATTGCAGCACTAATCCTACTGTTAAAAAGACTGTTCCTGATGTCTGAACTAAATCTTCCTTGCTTCATCTTGAGCCCTGTGCTCCTCTGGTTAACCACTAGAAAGCTCTTGAATGATAACACTGGAGACATAGGTAGGAGAGAACTGGGCCCAGGAGGAGATGTTGATTCAGAACCAGACCACTTATGGGAAACGGAAGCAGAAAAAATGAGGTAGAAGGCAGCCGTTGCTCTGTCAATTTTGTTCAACAGTCTTGTGGTATGTAAATTTGTTGAATGTGTGTTTAGAGAGTAGTGTATGTCTGACAGTAGGACATTTGTGAGTTTGTGCTCTTCTGCCATGAAGAATCTTGAGCAGGTATCTGTATGCTCACTTCTATCCCAGTGATGTGAAAAATATAGAAAGAAGTATAAATGAATGGAGGTCTAACCAAAACTAGGAATATATGTAAAAATATTTTAATCAAATTAATTAGTTTTAAAAATTCATGTAGTAGCCATGTCAGTTAGTATCAGAAGCCTTACAGAAGTTAATGGATGAAATCTACTCCTTGTTCTTTGAGTGCAATGAGTGCTGTGCTGCTGCGAAAGGAAAAGCTACTGACTTAATACACAAGTTAAGGCTTAATTTGCCTTACACAAGTTCTTGCTGCTCCTAATTCTCTTTGATTACATATGACAGTTGAAGTTAAGGTAGCTGAGATATTAATTTCACAGTTCCTCCCTTCCTCTTTTCCTTTTTCATGATAGAGGTCACATTTACCATTTCCTAGCTTTCTAGTACCTTAATTGTCTTATACAAAGCCAAGACAGCTTCCAATTTTTATGAGACTTCCTCAGTCGGTCTTGAATACCCTAGGAAGAAGTCCTTTAGGCCCAACGATTTGAAAATATACAACTTATTCAATTTATTTATCATAACTATGGAAGAGACAAAAGCAAAGGTAGGCTTGGGAAAATGCTAGACTAAAAGTAAACTAGGGTACACAATACAATATCTTCCTTGGATTACAAACCTTGTAACAGTTGGCCATCAGGCACTTTCTGCTTCTGACAATATCTTATCAGTACTCTATCGCTAAGATTTCTTTACAAGTTTCTCAAAGAATCTAAATTCCTTAGACTTGCAAGTATTTCAGCCTACATAAATCCACATTTATCATTTATGTTGTGTCATTTCTTACCTGTGATGGTGAAGTACCCCTAGCAAAGATGTCTTAACTGAGGCTAGGAACAAATATGGAAACTTATGGTAAAATAAAGATGCTGAATTCAGACAGCAGGTGAGCAGACATTTCTGGAAGGTTTCCTATGCAGAAGGGTTCATGATTTTTCCTCCAAAAACTGTTCTAAGAAAGATTTAACAGACATTATGATGGTTACAAGGAACAGAAAGCAAACTGAAAAATATGAGATAGTTATAACTTCCTTCTCCTTAACTGTGTGCCAGCAACAAGCCCTCAGAGAAACAGGATAGTCAACAGCCTTTAAAAGAAAGCATTCAGGCCACATCGTGTTGGCCTTGAAAAAAACAGATATTCTAAGTTCTTTTACCATCCAAAGTTATCAGAAATTTTATTTCAAAAAACTTAGACTCTCCATTTTTATTTTGAGTTCTTAGCTTAACGTTCAATAAACAGAGGGACTGGGAAAGCCAGCTCAAAAAGAAACAACCCTGATAGACACACTGAAATTCAATGCCTCAGAAAGCAGCAGTTTCCCAGACATCAGTGAGAAAAATATTCAGTAAATTGTTTAAAATTCCTCACTCTTCTCCCAAGTATCAATAACCAAATGAATAAAGCATTTCATTTCTGCTTGTCTAAAAGTCCTGGATATTCTGAGAGGCTGTTAAGCAGATAGCTTCAGCACATGAAAAATGCATGCTAGTCATTTTGTTCTTATGTCAGTTATTTAACACATTGTATATAAATCAGCTTGCAAGATATAGAGTTTAATCTTTCCTGGTTTTATTGCTTTACCATTTCACTGTATTTATCTTGCATTCTGTGAAGATGGAACTTTGATTTAAAATTTCACATTTGTAGGCCTGAGTGCCAATACTGCACACACAACTCAGACAATCACTCCAATGGGAATCACATCATTAGGCTTTACAGATATCATCCCCTCTATGGATCAGTATGATTACTAGTCCCCAATGAAGTCACACTGAGTGCGCATACAGGACAGTGATGTGCTTTGGGCAAGGGCTACTTCCCATTGTCTGTGCAATATCAAGCACAGTGCAGCCTCTATCTTGTTCAGAGTCTCTAGGTGCTATTATGTAATTTGCGTTAATTTGTTTTCTCTACTGATAAGAAACAGTAGTTCATTCATCAAGTATATAGCTATGTTCTACCTGATTTGTATTCACTCGTCTTTAAACACACCATAGAAATGTAAAGATGGAAAAGCCTTCCTGGGGCATGTGGACCATTGTCCTCCCGTTGCAAGCACTGAGTCCTTGAGCCCCCTTCAGAAAACAGTCAAACAGGAAAACCCCTTATGCTCTGTCTTACTAGTAGGCAGGGACACTTGCCTTCACCTTGCTCTTTTTCCTGCTGTTTTTGTTCTGTCCTCCATGTTCACGCCTCCCTTTCCTTTTATTACGACATACAAATGTCCCATTTCTAATTCTTCTTTCTTTCTTATTCCCAACCTTCATCCCAGTTTCTCTCTTCTAGGTCTCTCAGAATGTATCTTCTCCTCTCCAAACACCATCACCTCTATAACACACAATGTTTTGTGTTCAGGTGCTACAGATGTAGTAATCAGGGTTGAAAAATCATCTCTCACAGGAAAACTTAAAATCTTAATTTTAGAATCTCCTGCCACAGAGAATCTTCCCCACTGTTAAAGCTTTCAGCCACTCTCTTTTGTTTTTAATAACTATCAGTCTCTTCATCACACTACATTTTTATTGTACCCCCAAATCAATTCTCTCTTCTAACATGAACTTTGCATTTCCTTATTTGTGAATGTATAATCTTATACCTTTAATTTTGTCATAGTAATACTTTTCAGTATTATGAGTTGTTTTGCACAAACATGCAGTAATTGATTTACAGATTCTGAATTTCATTTAGTAGAGAAGCTCAGCAGCCCTGAACTGTAATTTCAGTTTCAGACAGACCCTTCTGCATTCTCTCACAGCTGCCTGAAGCATCCTGCTGCCCAGGGAGTTGGATGCTGTGAATCCTCCCAACTAACAGTGCAAGGAATTTATATGCCTAACAGCACCATGAAGTCCACCCAACTCTCGGGCATTACAGTGCTGAGCATCCTACCTCCCAAGCCTCCTTTACATTTGGCCTTAAGTGTTTTTTCGTAGAGATGTATTTAGTACAGATGGCAAGCCATAAAACTGTTAGAGAGATTATTTATTTTAAAATATTTCATCAAGAAAAACTCACCAAGATGCATCAATTAATTTCCAAGTCTATCCCAAGGCAAAATATGTTAGTAGAATAGTCAACTAAATAACACATAAAATACAATGACAAACAATTATGTTTTTTGTAGAGAATTAAGTTTTAAAAGCTGTAAAACTGGTAGCTAAACTCTTTTTGTGTTAAGGTTTGTTTACATATTCCCATCTATGACAGCTGTTTAACATGCAAAACCTATTACCTTTCACAATCATTAGCCCTATTCATTGAAAAATATTTTTTTCAATCTAATCTGGTACCAAATTAACCTTTTTAAATTACATGTTGGGATATTAAAAATACAGGCTCGAATTCTGCTAAGACATGCATGGCTCTCAGAGCTGTATAGGAAGGCTGCATTGGCTTCGCATAGAAAAGACATGTCAAGCAGAGGATACGTGACCCTAGTGTAGATTATGCTAATAGTTATCAAATATTCTTACTCTGTCTCTGTGGCTCACATTCTTTGTGTCTTGTACCATGCCATATGAGAACTGTTTCTTGGTAAAAGGCACCATACAGAATGTATCTGGGAAGAAACAGATGAGTTATAGGACGAGGATGGGCTTGGAGTTGCTTGGCCCAGCCCCGAGATATTCCTGTACCCATCATCAGTAACTTCTCCTTGGTTATACCCTCTGCTCTGCTCCCTGAGATTCCCTAAAAATTATCTTGCCATTATTTATCTAGGTAAGTGAGAGTTCCTCCCATGGACACAGCACTACCTCCAAGGTAGACAGTACAACTACTCTGAGATTATTATTTGTACAGAGTGGTACAGAGAAGGTTTAAGACATCACAACTTTACTTCTTAAAACTTTTTCCACCTTAAGTAAATTTGAATTTATCACTTTGTGATGATCAATTTGAGATCAAAGAACAAGACACCAGAAAAACCAAGGCTGTAAGTCAAGACAAGCATTCAGAAAAGCTGGAGCCAAGCAGCAAAGGCAAGCAACTACTTTCAGGATAAGGAATGAGATAACAACTGGCTATAGACAAACCTGGAAAGAAAAAAAATATCAATGCAGCAAAGAGGAGCAATGGTACACATAGCACTCATATGTGATTATTATCACATAAGCAAAAATACCTGGGCTGGTGCGGGGAACCTCATTCCTCCTGGCATGCTGTTGGGTACCCATCACAGTGCTCAACAGTGGCAGGCTACTTCTACCAAATTCTTGAGGTTTGTTTGGAGAAAAGCAACAACTTTCATGGTCATTTTAAAGTAATAAGCACCTTTAAAGTACGATTTACCTAGCCTATTTTAGGTGTCTATTTTAGAATGATTTGAATCACGCTCTACAGGTGCCTATTTCTGCATTCTCTGTAAAGGCAACTGTAATGACTAGCTCAGAGCTGAATACTTACAATGGAGTCATCTGCATTTGGTGAGATGAATTCAAGCCCTAGACTTTAAACAGACAAGACAAAATGTTCCAATAGCATGAACAAAATTGTCTTGCATCAGCATCTTGCCATCCTAAGGTTTTTATCTTTGCAGAAAGAGGGATTACCAGAGGGACTTGACCTTTTCAAAATGTTACTGAGTATGTGTTTGCTAAGTAGAGGGTAAACAGGAAAAGGAAAGGAAACAGAGATGAGGGACTAAAGAATACAGGACAAGGAAAACAACAGGAGAACATGCGTGATTGACATGAGGTCACTAGTGTGTGGGGAGTCTGGTTGGGTGTTGAAAAGTCAAAACCAACAACCAGGAAGCTTAGGGTTGATGATATCCAGCCAGAACTTCAGAGAGCAGCCTGACCATATAATCACTGCCTGGTGAGCCCCAAATTGCTATTCCTGCACTTTCACAGATTGTGAATCCACGAAGACAATGTCATGGACTTGAAAAGCAATATGTAAATGTTCTGACATTTAACAGCCATAAGAACCACTATATATCTGTATTTTTGTTAATCTGATAGCTCTTTCTTTATTTTTTGAGTTTTTCTGTAAAACCAAGAGAAGGAATTAAACTCACTGCTATAAAAAATCAGGATCTCTGGTGTTCTTAATACAATAACTGAGCTCCTAACACAAACATTAAAATTTGACAGATTCATGTTAAAAATTCTAAGAATAAACAAAAGACCCATTTTTTTCAAACCATCTTCCATGCCTGTCCTTATTTACTCAAAGTTGTAGGTCCTCAGGCTAGGACCTCTCTGCAACTCCTTAGTTACACAAGCCTGAGAGATTTAGGTGATGCAAATCTGTCTTATGGGCTCTTCTCCTATGACAACTGGCAACTAACCTTGACACATATCTCCAGCTTAGTTCTTAATTGTGCATAATCTGAACAAAAAGGTAATAACTTTTCTGGTATTCTCTCATAGTAGCGACAAAAAATCAACATTGTCTGAACAGACAAGAAACAGGTGACTTGCAGAAGTGCTTCCTTCAGCATGGCTGCTGGCTTGAATCTTTCCCTTGCTCAAACTGCAGGCTGCTTCTACTGTGCATCTGGGAGTGAGGTCTAGTGCACAACTTGAAGACTCAAGTGCCTCATGACCACTTTTCCCTTGCAGGCAACCCATACCTATCCTGAGTCCAGAACCACTATAAATCCTGTCTTCTCTTGTGGTTAGCAAAAAAATATTCCTAGTTTCCTGACCATGTTCTGTGATTGTACTGCAGAACAGATGGGATAAACAGAGGCTTCTGGGATTGCTGAAAAATGGCAAAAAAGAGGATACTCAGAAGCACAAGGAAAACCTACATTTTGCCACCAGGAGTACTAAAAAAGGCACCTGGGATGCTTCAAAAGGAGAGAAGAAACAGTGAATGAATCAGGCCTTCAGCGAAGTCTCCTACTTGGAGTGCAAATCTCATAAGCAAGTTCACAGAATTGAACAAGACAAGGTATAGCCACAACTGCAGACACAGTTGCATTGGACTTTGTTAAAAGATGGAAAAGTGCCTTGTTTTGCTATTCAAACCTACAGAGCACACAGCTGCATGTCAATGCTCTCCTGAGTTAAGGAGAATTCCTTGAACAGTGATACCTCTCAGCACAAGTAGCCTGAGAACAAAAGGACACTTTAAATCCTCAATGCTTACTTACAAGTACCACAAATATGAAAATGATTTTTTGTGGCAGATTATTTACATGTTATAAATTTATATTATGCAAACATTTTCTTATATTATCATATGTATTACAAATAAACAAATTGCTTAATTTGGAATTAAAATTTGTTAGTTTCAAAAGGAATGAAATCCTAAGAATAATTTATTCTTTGTGATTAAGAAAATAATTCTAAGGAAATATTTAATTTTAAAAATTTATGAAGCATTCTATCAAATATGATTTACATCCCTTAGTGGGTTGCCTTTTGTTCCTTGTTTTTCGTACAAAACATAGATCAAAGCTCTTTATGTTCTCTCGGATAACAACACAGCTTTCATGTAAACACATGTCTTATGTACCCTATTTCTTCATACATACAGGGTTACGTCCTGAGGGAAATAAATGTCACAAAGTTAAACTCATTTACATCGGCTGACATGGCAATTTACACCATGTGGTGGATTCACCTACTTTAATTATTCTGAATTGCTTCACTTTACATGCACATCCATGGAAAAAAAAAAACAACATTAAAACTGTAGCAAATGCCAGTTCCACTTAAAGCCTCTTTTGACTCTTCTGTATTATCTTGGTTTGACTGTAGCAAAGACTGTATCAGATAAGCTAAGGATGGATCAATACAGGCAGACTGGCAAATACATGAACATTTCATTTCCATGATGTTTGACACAGTTCTGTGTCACATCTCACACTTTTCCTATGTCTTTTGTAAGGAAACACAAAATGTAGCACTTTGAAACACCAGAAGCAGTGAATACAGCAGGGGTTTTTTCCTCAAGAGTTTCAATATTAAAAAGTGGAATGAAATAACAATTTGTTGGCTAGCCACTTGTGTGGTCTAGATTAGCCTACTTCCTTTAATTTTAATGCTGCCCTTCCAACCTACATCGGCAAATGATTTATCATTAGAGAGCCTTGTCCTGGGTTCAGCTGAGATAAAGTTAACTTTCTTCATAATAGCTAGAAGGAGGCTGTGTTTTGGATTTGTGCTGAGAAGAAGCTTGAAAACACTGATGTTTATAGTTGTTGCCAGGACAGCTCAAGGTCTTTCAACATCTCTGCTGTCCACAGGTGGAGGAGAAGCTGTGGTGGAGCACAGCCCAGTTACTAGCCTTCAGTTTGGGATTGAGACCCAAAGTGGCCAATAACCGGTTCCATAACATACGTCATGCCCAGTACATAGGTGAGGACCCTCTGGAAGCTCGTCCCTTTTTGTTCCAGACCCTTTTTTGTTCCAGATCACTTCTGCTCTGGGTCATCACGCTCCGGGTGGTTCCCTGTCCCAGGGCCTTCTCCCTCCCTTGGTCAGCTCTTGGTCTGGGATGCTTGGGCTCTTATCTCCAATCTGGGAGTGCAGTTTTGGGACTCTCCTTGCTCCAGGATCACTAGCTGGGAATGGGCTGAGCCTTGTTTATCAGGTGGTCAGCAGTATCACTCGTTTGTATATTTGTATGTACTATTATTTTCTATATTATTGTAGTTTAGTTATTAAATTGTTCTTATCTCAACCCATGCATCCTTTTTCCCCTTTACCCCTTTAATTCTCTCCCCCATCCCCAGGAGAGTAAGGGTGAGCAAACAGGTTGTGTGGGGTTGGCTCCCAGCCAAGGGTAAACCCATCAGAAACCTGTAATGGTCTGAACTCATTACATTTGGTATGAAAAGTTACATCATTGATTTGACTAAGCTACATCATTAGACTTTCTGGAAAACATCTGGAATAAGAAAGACATTGTTGCCAATTTGCTGAGACAAGAGCCTGAGTTTCCCACTACAGTGGGGAAAACAACAGTGTTTCAATGCAACAGCCTTTGAAAAACAAGGCAGCCAGCAAACATTTTTAGCTATTTCACCTCAAACGTTTCATAAGCATCAGGACAACATCACAGCAAGCTTATTTCCGAGGCTAGAGGAAACCTTGGTGTAAAAGTTCTCCAACTCCAAGTGTCTTGTGTACTACAACATCATTTTGTAACCTCTCTTCAAATATCCCTAGGGGTTCACATCCAAAAAGCTCAGATATCAGTGGCCTATTAGTCTCCGTTAGCTTGAATGAGTTTTGAACAAGCCTGAGATCACTGTGAAGTATAAGTCTTTTTCCAACAGAAACATTTCACATTATAGCAAAAAAATTACAGAGTCTACAGAATCTCAGAAGTGGAGGTTTTGCTTTGCTCAGTTTCCATTTCTCTCTCAGAAGGCATAAAAGAATCAGAACTTTATCCAGGATTCATTTTTTTTTCCTGAACATTTGGATATTATCTCCCCCTCTTTCCAAATGTCACTGGGGTGATATGCGTAGATATTTCTCGTACAACTATTTGCATGTGCTTTAATTCTTCACAGAAGCTGAAAGATCATGCACAATCAGTATCCTGCATATAGATGTTCCTTTCAGGTACATTATCTTCACAATTTGGCTCTCAATTGGATTATCTATTTTGCTCTGATGTGAAATTTCAAATTTGACCTCAAAGCCGTTTCCCAAATAATGTTCTCAAAAGTAGCACCTCTCTGAAAAAAATTTCAGTTTTGATAAGTCAGAATTTTCCAATAAAGAAACATTCCCTCAAAAATTCCTCCAAATGTTTGTTAACAATTCACTGAATTTTCCCTTTGCCTTCCTTCTTTGAAGGTAACTGAACATTTCTGAGGTCTTAATGCAGAGTTTCAAGAGGGTTGCAACGGGAAGGTGGTCTTTGCTGAAAACAAACTGACCTTGACCTGACTGAGGAACACTTCCCACTAATTTCCCCATCATGCTCGCAAGCAGACTTGTAATACTCTATGAAAATATATTGACTTATTTTCATTGCTCCAATTCTTCTTGTAATCTTGGCCTACGCATTCAGGCAAGATGAAAGAACACAGACAGATGGAGGTGGACATGTTCATTAGGAAAAGAATCCATGTAACTCCCTTACTCTACGTATCACCCTTAAAAAGGAACACAAATTCAGCACAATAGAACGTGTTTGTTTTTCCAGTGCCAATGTGAAACTAGTTTACGTGATACAATGTTCCTGTGAGAGAATAACTGTGCCGGGACGATGTTAATGCCATTTACTTATTCATTTGGAACCTCTAATGAAACCTGTTTAGGGAACAAATGTTTAATTATGTTCTACATGCAAAATAATTAAACATTCAGAACATTATATTTAGCAAGGCTGGATATTAGTATTAAATATGATATTCAATTTTATCTTAGAGGCTAGATTAGGCCAATTCACGGGAAAAAAAAAAAAAAAAAGAAAAAAGAAAATGTAAATTATCCATGAGTTAAAAAGCTGATGGGGAAGGAATTTACTAGCAAAAATATTATGTCTGGAATAGCTCCAGATATTCATGGTGCTCACAGTTGTGTTTCCTCATGTGTACTACCAGATATTTATCAAGCATGGATGGTAATGCAGCAGATGAATATTCACTTAATATTCTGAGTTCCTAATCTTCACAACCATAATGTACTATTTGCCTTTAGCCCATCTCTCCTGTATGAAGTGAAATTGTGCCAGAGGGAAAAAAACCCTCCATTATCTCCTTCAGGGCATGCTTAAGCTACATAATGCAGTACAACTGAGAAATAGGCCGACCAGCCACAGTGCATACAGAGAGTAGCGTGGTTGCACCACGACATTACTGCAGCTGAGCTGAGCAGCCCTGCTAATACACCAATAATCTTCTGGGACCGGAACCTGCTCTTTCAGTCTGCACTCAGATTTCCTTAGAGAGTACAGCAGGAACGACCTAGCAGCCTGTACAGCAGCTAACATCTATTACTAGTAGCGTTAGAGGCATTTCTGAATATAAACTGAGTATTAGTCCTAGTATGTAGTCCCTAACTCCTAGTTCCTACAGTCCTGAAGTTATTCTTAGATAGATCCTAAACCCTTCACAGGGCTCTCAGAAGTTCAGACTAACCTTGGGATCCCCATGTACATTTGAGCTAAAGAATGAAGAAATCCAGCAGGTAATGCTTCTGTAAGATTAGTGACTCCTGTGTGATGTGACCTAACCTTCACAGATGGAGAAAACATGCCATACTGAAAGGACATAGTCTATGCTTAATTTAAAAGCTCAAAAAAAGAGCCTAGGCATTTTGACCTAATTCCTTATTTCCAAGTGCTTAGAAGAAAACATGTTTGTATACCGTGGAGAGGGAGGTTGGGGTTTTTGACCTGCACATGTGTGAGACTAAGGTTTCCTCTGTAATTCAATTCTGCTTAGCCGTCCCAATGTGAATAATAAACATATGAGTATAAATGTTCCCAAAAAAGGATAAGAAAAGGAAGGGTTGTGGGCAACCTTCATCAGGAAACAATGGCTGGGCCAGCAACATGTTCTGAATTCCACTGCAGCAGAAGGATGCTGTTAGTCATCGTTTGTTATCCTCTGTAATTTCTACGATTTCTGCATAGAATAAACAGCAAAAGAGTTAAGATCAGAATGGTAAACAATTGTTTCGTCGTTAATGGTGGTTAAATAAATAGCACCCTCTGTGATATGCAGTAATAATTATTTTCTCCCCTGTCTTTTTCTTAATTTATCTTCCAAATATTTTTATAAATTGTGGACTTAACAGATAGGCTCTTAAATGTGGTTCCTGTTCTCTTCTGTAAACTTCTCACAAGAATGTTTTCTAACACTTTTGCTTTCCCAGGCTAGCTGGAATGAACAAGGATATTTTGTATTAAATTAAAAATAAAATGCTGAAAAAGTACATACACTTTGTAATAAACAGTGTTACTACTGGAAGAGGCCTTCATTACATCATCTGTGTCAATGCTCTGTTAATGTAGAACCGAACACTAGTAAGAAGATAGGGCATTTTTTAAAAAATACAATAGCAAACCCGAAATGTGTCCCAATTAAACAATGATGTTACAAGTCCAGACATTACCTGATTGTCTTCATATAAAACCCAGATAAAAGGTTTTGCCAAAGAATTAAGGGAGAAGTGACCTGAGGAAAGAGCAGCCCACTAGTATTGTGTTAGATTCCATAAAGCAGCAGGGTCCAGCTTGCAGCCTCCAGAAGGTATCTTCTACTTGGTCTTCCACAGCAACATTTTGGGCCAGGAATGTCCAGGCCAGGAGAATCTGAACCAGTGGTACTGCAGACAGTTAGGAAGGAAGATTAGGGTTGGCCCTTTTCTTGAACAAATAAGATTGCAGCACAGAGTTAAGAACTGTCATTGAATTCCTAATCCAAATGTCCCAACTCCAGAAGCTTCACTGTCCCAACAAGGATGACTCTTCCTGATTGCAGTCTACTATATCCCTGTGATCTTCATCCATCTGCCTGAAAGCCACCCAGAGGCTGGTTTTGGCACTGGAGCTTGGTACTCTGGAAAATCTGAGAAGTATTTTTAAATGGCTTCTATGGTCCCAGTCACTCATTCAAGAAAATCTGCATTTCTGTTACAGGCACTTCCTCTGAAATATGAAACTGCATATTAGCTACAAATGTGGGAACTACTGGATTGTTCATCAGTTTTGGTAGGTTACAGAAAAAGACATTCCTGAAAAGGGGATGCCACAGTATTTTGGTCCCTGATCTCGTAACTGTAACATATTTATGTCCTTAATTAAAAGTGTAATTTCATTCCTTTAAGGCACTTTAAACTCTTAGCATACCTTTTAGGATAAGCGAAGGGGGAAACAAGGGAAATATAATCCTGCTCCCTAACCACAAATTAAACTTAGAAACTAGGAAAACAAACAGTCACTTTAATTTCCAGGTTGAGCAAAAAGCACACAAACAGCAAAACCATGTAAATTCTGGGCCTCTGTCTGCTCTCTGACCAGATATTCTTTTTCCATCATTGGCTATAAAGGGTGGGTATTAATAGAAATAGCAAAGGTAAGGCCTGAACTAGATATTTCAAATATTTCTCATCTCATTTACCAGTCTGACTACTAGCAATCGGAATTTTGTTAAAAACTCCAATGATTTTTATCTTGACAATGACTCTTTAACAACTAAATGGAATCCATATTAATTATTTATCTCCTTTAAAGTGCACTGGATAGCTTTGTTGAAAATTACCATTTATATTTATAGAACACAAGCACATGTATAGATAGGTTCAAAATTCATTATTTATACAGTGTTGGCTTATTTATAGGAATCAAATTCAGTAATTAGCATCATGTACAAGATGCCATCCACTCAGCTTTAGTGAAATGGGCACAAGGTGAAAACCAACAGAAAGCTCCAGTAGGTTCAGGAATCAAACGAACTACACTGTAGTCTATTAGTTAGCAAAGAAATGTCTCTAACAGTGATGGCATAGTTGACAGAAATAATACGATTAGGTCTGCTTTGTCATTCCTGGATTTTTAGTGACTGATTTAATTATTCAGTCTTTAAGTGTTCTACTCATTACAGCTACTCAGGCTTACCTTGTTCTTTTAAAAGAGGTGGAGAAGACCTCAAAAATCCATAAACTACAGTGAGCTCAATCTTGTATTCAAAACTGCTTACTTCTAAGGGTGCATAAGGAGACCAGTATAAAAACATGTGGAACAATTTCCTCTACCCATAGTGAAATTACAACCCTTCTCCACATCAGTGAAATGAACGACCTTTGTTACATAGGATTTTTGATATCATTAAGGTTCTGAAAATCTCCAAACATCCTTCACCCTGTATTTACATGTGATATTGAAATTGGCCTGGAAAATACAAACTTTAAACACTCAGAGCTTTACACAGAAAAAGCTTAAGGCTGAAATCCTGTGGCCTTGTACCCACCAAGACTGAATGCAGTCCATTTTTATCGCCATCATGTAACTAGTGCACCATCAATATTTCATGCATGTAATTTCAAATGAGTAAATAGCTGTCTGCAAGTTGCATAATTTGCTCATAATCTCAGTGCCTCTAGTTCCATTTAAAGCTAAGTGGCACCATTTTAAAAATGCCCTAACAGGAATGATTCAGCATAGCCAAGAATGATTATATCTTACAAAGCCCCCAACCTCACTCCTGCTGCCACCCATCTTTACTGCCAGGGTGAAGTATTTATCCCAATGCAAACACCAAAACAAAACCAGGCAACAGACCCTACCAAACATTTAGCATTGTGACTATTTAGTCACTAAGAGATAGACAAGAGAGCAAGCAAAAAGCTAAGCTGTGACATATGAGATGTGCTACGTTTAGGGAAGCTAATGAAACCGAGGGCTCAGTCATTAACCTTCAAGGAAGAAAAAGCAGGCCTACTGCTTTAAAAAATGCTGGGACCAATCTTTCACCATGACAAGCATTAGTAATGAATAATTAAGTATTTAATATAATGTTGCTTTGGTGAAAAATTAAAATTTTACAATTGATGTCCCCTAAACCTATTCAGTGTTATTATGGTGTGGTAAAAGCAGGAAGAGAACTTTGATGAAATACATGGTTTTCAGTGGTGCGGGCTTTTTTCCCTGTGGTTTTTTTTTTTCCTGATGGTTGGACTGAAGCAGTTACAGTTATTAGGTTCAAAATCTTTTCAGAGATGAACAGTGTCCCTGCTGAGAGAATTTAATGAAAAATTTAAAAAGGAAATTTCAACCTGGAACAGTCTCATGTCTCATGCTAGCTCGCCCGAGGTCGAACTGTGTTTTCCTCCATAATAATCAACTAATGTCAGGAAAATAAATCATTCAGCAGATGCAAATGCTGAAACCCTCCAAAATGAATCTTTAACAACTCGACTTGAGAACCTATTTTGATTAAGTGATATAGTTATTTAAAACAATTTAAAAGATGCTCTCTTCTTTAGTTCCCTATAATTAAATGTTTATTGCAAACGAAATATTATAGTAGTAAATTATTTGAACTGTACTCTGAGATCTCTCTTTGCAGTTAAGAATACTGAAGAACTAAGCTACAGCAGCTCCTCACAACCATTTCTCTCTTCTTCACAGCCTTCTGCTGTTAGCAAGAATTTTAACTGTAGATTATCACAAAACAAGTTTTGGTGAGTCTCAGGAGGAGACAGTGCATCTTGTCATCATATATCAGACCAAATGGTATTGGTCTGGCTTAAATTAGTTCAAATATAACTGCTTTAGAATCCACCTTATAATAAAGCACAGAAGGGTTAAATAAATAATTACACCATTTATACCATAGCTAAGAGGCAATAGGAAGTCTTTGCTCCTTACAGTCTTTACACGTAGGCATGACACTTGCCAATGACATTCAGTGTACATTTGCTTCCATTCCCCCTTAACAGTCACAGGCACCATGAATTTCCAGTGTATCATGAATTATCCTTGAGAAATAAAAGGCTTAAAAAAAGTGTATAATCCTTCAATAACAGGATTTAGGCTATACTTTCCTCTCAGTGGATCTGATCTCACAAAGATTGAATTACCTCAACTCTCTCCTTCTGACTGGTAAATCTCTCCTTCTGACTTTAAAAAGCACTGAGGATTGCAAGGAGTGTGCATATGTGCACACATGCACATGTGTTTAGAGGTACCAATCTCTCAGAAATAAGTATAAATCAAGAAAGAACATACAGTTAAAGTATTTTTCAGATAGCTTGCAGTCTATAGCAGTTGCATAGAAATGGCCACTAGCTGGTTGCAACAGCTTCTTTTCCGAGGGTTTAAAAATGCATCAGCTACAGGAAAATCTACTAAGCAGATTGCTGCTGAAAGTCTTAACTTGAATAGTTCATAAATGAATGATTAATCTCAGGCTCCTAGAAAGAGATGAACTACAGCTTTTTCTAAGCAACTAGAAAGCTTTCTAGAAGACTATCTGCAGCAACCAGAAATGGTACATTGTGAATCTCTGAAGTATAACTATTTTTCCTTAGTCCTGATAGTACATTTTTCAAATTTAAAGGAAAAAAAAAAATGCTGGAGTGGGTTTTTCCCCTCAAAGTTTGTTCTTTAAAAGCAGACACAGTAACTCCATTATCACTGTTTCACTTTGCAAATAGAGAAACAGAGGTACAGAGTTTGAGATGAAGTTATCAACAGAGGCACAGCTAGCAGTGCTGCTTCAGCTCCCCTTAGTCCCAGCGCTCTTGCTTATTTTGTTATCTGACATCATCTGTGTCCTATCCTCAAAGTTTATCACCTTCATGACACCCCATTCCACCTACACATTGAGAAGGAATATCTTTGGACTGACTCTGAGTACATCAATACAAAGCCTAACAATTTATCTTCTTAATTCAAGAGAATTGATACAAATTTTAACCTCACATCAGTCAAAAAATTATTTCAGTCAGCCACTGCTGCAAGGCAGTAAGTCATGACCAAGTTCTTCTCTCCCAAAGAAATCAAACTAACTAAAACACAGTGGACCTGATACCTGGAGCGTATTTTCTGTATGTTTCTTTTCAGGTTTGTTTTTCCATAGATTTTTTTATCTTATATAATATCTTTACTAAAAGAATTCCATAACTTCAGATACACTAAAGTGGAAAATCTGCCTTTTTCTCTTAAACTGATTACAGGTAACCAGATTGAAGCCATCCAATCCACATATGACTTATTTTTTGTACTTTCACTAGTTCAAAACCATTCTCTGGTGCTGTTTTCCACTTTTTCTTTTTAAGAGGAAAAAATAATATTTTAGGGGTGTTTACTAGACCTTATTGCAGGAAAGTACCAGGCAAACCTATTCTTTAAAAAAAAAAATAATAATTGTTCATTTATTGTATTTCTACATTCCTTAAAACAATGGATGGAAATATGTGCCCACAGCTAAAAGACAACGTTGATAAAAATAAAAGATTATTCCCAAAACAGTACTTTATTACTTGATCCTGATCCTTTCTTTACACAATTAAGATGAATTCTTGACTCCACAGACATTAGTCAATATCTAGGAGTAAGGTTTAATAGACAGTTACCTCATTTGAGTATATCTAAGGTGTCTATACATGGGTGAGAATTATATTGAAACTCATTCTTTCTGTTCTCTAGATTGTTCAGATACACGCCAAGTTTGTAGACATGTTGGCACAGCACTGAATCCAAGCCAGTATACACTGCCGAGAGACATAGTATATCAGCTTAAGCAGAATCATAAGATGCTTCTGACTGGCTCTGGTCTTAGGCTGGGCAAGATGCCCACAAAAGACCAGAAACTTCAGGGCCCTGCATCTCTCCAGCTTCTGATTCCACAATAGTTCCTTTAAAAGCTGATATTCAGGAAAACATGAATTCTATATTCCGCCAGAATGAGAACAGTATGCTTAGTATAAGTCTGTGCTCTGGACCTCAGCTTAAAATGCCCATTGGGCCTTTCATATGAATTAACCGGGACCTTAACATGCAGTTTTAGAGCATAGCACAATTCAGGATGAGATTAATTGCAGGAAGCTGTCTGTCTTCTGTCAGGAAAAAAGCTCTGCAATGACAAGTACTGAGTTTTCATCTTCTCGCTGAAAATGCCTCACAGAAGATGACTGAAGTTTAAAAATCCCAAATAGGAATGGAGCTCAAAACTGAAAACATTAAATTGCATCCACCCTATTAGTAAATAATGCTGAAAAGTACAAAAAACTCCAGGGAAGGAAGGAGAAAGTCAACTGTGTATAAAAAGGGAGGTTAACTTACTCTTCGTATCAGAAACAGTACACTCTAGCACACATTGAATCTACACAATACCTCCAGTTCACTTCTAACATGAGTTCTCAGGCTTGGGCTGTGAGTGACCAGGAATTTGGGGCCAGCATTCAGCTGGGACCAGCTAGAGTTACATATTTTGTCATGAACATCAAAATAACATTCAGAGCTCAAGACCTAAATATGATCATCTACTGACTGTACTGACACCTGGAACACAGAAACAAAAAGGCTGTTTGCAGAAGTTTTCTCTCCAGAAACATCTTCTCAAGATCGAACAAAGAAATGAAGCTCAGGACTCATTCTTATTAACCCAACATGTATATCTATAGAAGACAACATAAAAAAAATAGACATCTTTTTGAGTACTTCCTCATCATCTCCATCATGTTTACATCACCAATGATTTCAAAGAACAAAAACACAGATGGAAAACTAGCATATGTAACAGGGAACAGGAGGGAATATAGGCTCATACAAATGCAATACAAAATTCTTTGGAACTGTTTAAAGTTTAGGAAACCTCCTGTGAAGGCATTTTTCTTGCTTCTCAGCAGAGACAACATCAACTGGATAAGTTTACTGCTATTAACACCAAAAATTCCTAGAGAGAGAAATTACAATGGAGCCTCAGTACCTCACTCTGAAGACAAAAAAAATTGGTAAATTTCAGTAGCATAAGCCTTAGTGAGGGAAAGACACACCTTTGAGAAGGATCCAGCTGGAGGGCAGAGTCAGAAGAGTCCAGTAGGACAGCAACAACCCCTCAGAGAAGCTCACCTGGGATCCAAAAGCGAGCAGCAGGCTGAGGCAACGGCTAGCCTTCCTGTCCCCGTACTCCTCAGGATTTGTCATTATCTTCTACCCAGTCAGTGGGTAGAATGAATAGACAAATTCAACTGAAAAATCTATTTTTGCACAAGACACGGGCTTCACATGTCGTGAACTTTATGGTTTGAATTCAAACAGAGTATTCCTATAGACATTCATACCCTTTCACCGAAACCCAAGCCAGAGCTTTCAAAACATGTATCTGTGTCCTTGCTGGGAGAGAGAAGCCCAGTGTTCTCAAAGTGCAGCACACTAAGAAGAACATACCCTTCTATTTGTAAACTGCCCAACGTTGGTTTCCGTTATGCATCTCCCTGCCTTTCTGCAGAAAGATCTACACTGTCACACAAGGCAACAAAGTGTATTGCCTGAATCCAACACTGGATTATAAATGTAAGGTGCAGTTTGACTCCCTTCCTTACACATTTTTAGTAATTTCCACAAAATATTCGTCTTCTTCCCATAAAAATTTGCTTTTGGAAATGCTAATGTACAAAATATAATTTGTCTAAGACAATGGGATATTAGATTACTGGATAGAGCTTTGTCCCTCACAGACTTGCATTTAGGTCTGAGTCAAACTACACTCTTATTTTGTTACCTTACCAATTATTTTAATCAGTTCCCTGTCAGTAAAATTGGCTAAGACATTGCTAGCTGAATCATTACACATGTTCCAGGGTATCAAAGCCAGTAAAATCATAGATGGATCAGCTACATTGGTGAATACAAGCAAAAAGGTATCTAAACAGAGAGACATGACTTCTGGGTAAAATTGGGATTCACGTAGCATAGGCAATTTGGGACCTGTCGTTTTATAAATACAGTATGAAAAAGCAGTTTCTAATACACAGCTCTAATGCAAATTACAATCCTTTCCAATCACAATTTTTCCAATAGATTTCCTTTGTTAAGTTGACCAAAATAGGTCCAATACATGAACAAAAGGGTCCAAGGAACAGCTACTGAGGATACACCCAGCCTGCATGATTCACTGTGTTCACTGATGCAAACCAGCAGTATTTTGAGTGTCTTTCATTTCATCCATATAATTCTCACTATAGATTTTGTCATGTCTGTAATATCTTTGGTAATAGAATCTACTGGAATTTACAGGAGGTATTTGAGAAATTGCTCCTTCCACCCTCACTCCCAGAAGATAAAAAAAACCCTACTTTGGTGGTCTAAGTATATGTGAAACCGGGTGCATTGTGCTTGGATTTCACAGGACAAAAGATTTCTGCCTCAATACAGGGACCATCCAACCCTGAGATCCCTGTGGATGAATCAATACCTTGAAGTGTAGCCATGACAACCATAGAGATCAAATAGGCTCAGCACACACAGTATTTGCAATATTGATTTTTCAACACAGAACAATACAGTGCTCTCAGTGCCTGAATATGGATGAGGAGTAACTGACTGAGGCAGACTTCTCATGCGAAGTCTGAAATGATGCTGCTGAGGAGAGCACAGCACTTAAAGGAATTTCACAACACTATCACAAGGGTGTCCATTCTCCGGTCGTTGAGACAGACTGCAGCCTTTGTGTCCACAGCTCACAGCCCTAGGCTTCTGAATAGCTAGTTAGCCATGACCATGAAAAAAAAACCCTTTACTATTCCCTTTTGTTGGAAATGATCTGACATGCTGCATATGTTTATGACCAAGATTTTAGATCTACAACTCTCAACATTTAAAGTATGAAGCTACTGCTCTTTAAATAAATAAGTAAAAAATACATGTACATATACATATATATACATATGTATGAAATAAAACGTCACCAGCAGTTCAGAACAGCAGTCCATCTGCTCAAAAGAGCCAACAGCAGTGCATCATTGCAGTGCTGGGCTCTATTCTGCTCGTGTTATGCAAGGATTAGGTTCAGAAATTTGATGTTTGCAACGTTCTCTAAAGCCATCAGTATGGCTATGATGTTGAGTGGTCTGGAATGCTGTGTTAATGGAATTAATGGTAACCATACCCAACGATCAGGACCTCCGACAGTTAAATTTAATTGGAACAACAGAACAGTCAATTCAAATGTGTCAGAAAAAAAGCCCTCAAGAATATGGAACATGTTCATGGATCCATAATCACTGGTAACATGAAAACTTACTCAGATAATAGAATTTTCCTGAATTATCAATTAAACACCTACAACTACAAACCCGGAAAAAAAATAGTTTTTTCCACAAAAAGTCATGAAAATTATCTGCTTCCATCAAAAAAACCTCAATATTTATTCTAAAATAACAGCCAAAAAAAAAAAAAAAGTTTCAACCAGGGGGCAATAATTTCTAGCTGAGTGTGACGTTTCACAAAAGCTCTTGTTCCACCACCTCCCAAGTACTTGCTCAATGGCCTGAAATTCTTACCTAAGTCCGTGCCAACACCTACCAGAGAAAGGTTTTTATAACTCCATGCTGAAGACACAAGCTGCCTGACCTAAGGCTGGCAATGAATGTGCACGTGAGTGTTTCAGAACACAAAGCTCACGGAGACAGAGCCATGGGGATGTGTAGGGACCCAAGCACAGTTCCGGCTTTTCCATGGTGCCTAGTGGGAGTGGTCCCTGGAATGGACAACCCCCAGAATTTATTTTAAAATAACAGCCAAAAAAAAAAAGTTTCAACCAGGGTGCAATAATTTCTAGCTGAGTGTGACGTTTCACAAAAGCTCTTGTTCCACCACCTCCCAAGTACTTGCTCAATGGCCTGAAATTCTTACCTAAGTCCGTGCCAACACCTACCAGAGAAAGGTTTTTATAACTCCATGCTGAAGACACAAGCTGCCTGACCTAAGGCTGGCAATGAATGTGCACGTGAGTGTTTCAGAACACAAAGCTCACGGAGACAGAGCCATGGGGATGTGTAGGGACCCAAGCACAGTTCCGGCTTTTCCATGGTGCCTAGTGGGAGTGGTCCCTGGAATGGACAACCCCCAGAAGCACACTGCAGTTTCTCCGAGAAAAATTGGTTGACTTAGACCAAGACATCTCAGGAGTGAACTGCCATAGTGCAGACAATCTCAGAGGCGGAACTTGTGCCAAGGGCCAAGTAGGCACCCAATATATTTAACAGCACAAATACCTCTAGTTAAAGAAAGTTTTCA